>NC_143014.1:278408018-278667843 GCF_055824585.1 Amblyomma mixtum | reverse complement strand
GTGTACGGTAGCTGCATGCGGCGGCGCCATGTTCTGAAGCGCTCGCTGTTCTAGCTTGCAGCAGCATGCAGCGTTGCCCAAGGTTGCCGTTTCCGCACTCGGGCGTTCGTGTACTCCAAGGTTGGAGTTACTGGGGGTCGAAAACGCAGGCCCACGGAACAGCCATTAACCAACCAGACGGCTCGCTCCCTGTGCGCCGGATGTTGCGGTAAAGCTCGCGCCCCGGAGCGCTTTCCGCGTTTCGCTTTCCATTCCCCTCGGCGGTTGGGATGCTGCTGCAGCCCGCGGCGGTGCGTGTGGGGAGAGGGGGTTCCTGGCGCGGGGCCCGTAATGAGTGCCATTTGTCAACGCAGCGCGGGCGCACCAATTGCGAGAGCGTCTTTTCGGGGAGGGGGGCCCCCCCGCCAGCGCCAGCCCTTTCGCGCCGACGAGGCACGCGCGAAGGCCGGCCTCGAGGGGGCGGATGTTTATCGCCAAAACGAATAAGGGCACGCCGCCGCGCCGCTAACTTCTGCCGCTGCTCCCGGTAGGAATAGAAAGGGGCCGGTCTGGGGTTGTGCTGGCGCGAGACCACCGCCATGGGCCCCTGGGCGCCGGGCCCTCGGGCTTCGCGCACGTTGTTGCACTCCCTCATCAGGGCAGAAGGAGAGCCCGAAGGATGCTCGGGTTTTCGTACCGTCGCGTGGCAAATGCGGCTATATTGTCATCTTGCATGGTACACTTCAAGAACCATTAAAAAATATGCTGGCACAAGTCAGGTTGTGTCCCAAGTGTTCGCATGTTCTCCGCCGTCAATAAGGTGGGCACTGCGTTTCAGTGCAGCAATTGTCGAGTTTTCTTAAATCGGGTGGTTAAAATCTAGGAGTGAATGGGGACCAAAAACTGCAAAAAACAAAGGGGGGGGGGGGGGGTTACTTGGTTGTACCTTTGGTGAGCGTTAGCGTTCTGCGCACGCGTACTGACGCCCTCCGCCTTCCCTGATAGGCTCGCCCCATTCTAATACTAATTCCTGTCGCTGAACGGGGCGTCGGCAGCGCTGCAATCTGCACTGCCAGGCACCGCGACGCCGCAGTGTGATGTACGTTGACGGAGGGGCCGACCCTCGAGTCTCGTTACAGGGCGAGCGCGAAAACAGGTTACTTTGTATGCAACCGAGAGCTGCGGCATTGCCCTTCCCTCTCCCCTCCTCGTGACCCCCCTCTTTCGGAGCGCGCGCGTCGGTCAACAGAGCAAGTGACAGCTCCCGAGATCCGCCTCTAATCGATGCTCTTATGGATCGCATCCGGTTGGGCCTTCTCAGGCCAGCAGCTGTTTGTGCCGGCCGCGCTGCCTGGCGCGTAGCGCCCCCTCTGTCTGCTGGAAGCCGGGCGGAGCAGCCCCCTTCCTCGCCTTTGCCAAGAGTGGCCGTCACATCGTCTCGGCTCGAGATGATGGAAAGAAAAATCGAAGACACCGGCCGCGAGGCGTGTGCTGTTGTTGTTTTGCGTCCCCTCCTCCTGTGGGTATTCAGTGCGACCCGGTTTAAAGCCGCTCGCTCTCTGGAAAGAGAGTGCAAGTGGGCGGCCGGTGTTAGTTTGCTCAACTTCCCCCTCGCTCCGAGGAGGACGCCGGTGGTCTCTGCTTTCTCAACCTCGAATGACCTCCGGGCTGCGGACGACGCTTTAGCGTTCACACAACGTCTCAGTTCTGTGCTTGGTGTAGACAGAGCGGTTCAGGGTACGTGTCCCACAACCTGACGACGGCCGGTGTGCGGCCATCTCGCACTGTCGTCTCTTCGCGCGAGGCCATGTGGAGAAGCTACGGCCTGACCATGCACTTCAAACGCAACGCATGTGGGATCAGTGGGCGTCGGCGTCAAGACCCGCAGTGCGTGATGCCAAAACTGAGGCAAGGTGGTTTCAGCGTAAAGACCCAGCAGTGCGTTCCGTACAAGGAAAAGAGGCGTCGGAGGCAAGTTGAAGCAGGAGAAGCCACAAAGGCATTTCACGATTACGGGACAGTTTAGTTTATCGTGGTTTAACGTTCCAGAGCAACTCAGGCTATGTGGGACGCCGTAGTGAAGGGCTCCGGAAATTTCGACCACCTGGGGTTCTTTAACGTGCTCTGATATCGCACAGTACACGGCCCTCGAGAATTTCGCCTTCATCAAAATTTGGCTGCCGCGGCCGGGATCGAACCCGCGTCTTCCGGGTCCGCAGCCGAGCGCCATAACAACTGAGCCACCGCGGCGACTTGTTTGGTTACAGTGCTCCCGATCCGTGCCACTGGCTGTTGTCCCGCTACGACCTCATGGCATTTCCATTGGCTTGCCTTTCTACGAAGATGCGTTTCCCGGTGACTGCGCCTTACGGCATTTCAGTTGAGCACCAGCCGTCACTGAATCGTTTCATTGTCGTAACCGAGGAAGTTGGTTTTTGTGCAGAGGGAATGACGCTGTAACATGTCTCACATGTGTCGTTGGAGACCCGAACCGCTCCGTAAGGGAAGGGATAAAGGAGGGAGTGAAAGAAGAAAGAGCTGCCGTAGTGGAGGGCTCCGGAATGATTTCGACCACGTGCGGATCTTTAACGCGCACTGACGTCGCACATACACACGGGCGCATTTTGCGTTTCGCCTCCCGCGAAACGCGGCCGCCGCGGTCGGGTTCGAGCCCGGGTACTCCGGCTCGGTAGATGAGCTTAAACCGTGGCGCCATTTTTCATTTAGGTGCTTGTTTTTCTCGGCGTTTCTAACTTCCCTGCTCAGATTGTTAGAAAGAAAGCTGAATTATTCCGCAGGAACCATAATTGTCTCTTTAGTAGCATATGTAGTTCGAAGTGCTGGAGGTCCAGTCGCGAGTAAATAAAGACTGGCCCTTGTGACGTGCCGTCTCAGCGGCAGATAGCAACGCTAGGCGCCGAGGTTAGGAATACATCGATAACAAAAGTGCCGGGTGTGTTCGCAAAAGCACGGCGCCGCGTCAACCGCGGGGTGCGATTTTCGCCCTTCCGGTGGCGTCATTGTGCTAATCTTTTTTACTCGGGACTTATATATACAGGGTGTTTCACCTAAGACTTTCTGCAATTTTTAAAAATAAGCTATTTGAATTAGATGCGCGCTTTTTCTGGCATAGCATTGTCAGTGGTGTAGTACATCATAATGCAGCTAAGACGTGCTAACTAGCAGGCTTGTTAACCAATATTTAATAGTTAACTTTTAAACTATTACCCTTGGGCTCCTTAATTATTGAGAGACATGTAGCCCACCGTAAGTGATGTCCATATCCGTTTTTAGAATTTCGAGAACGTGATTATCCTCGGCGCTGTGGCCCAACAAATTTCACCTACATCGCACCAAAATACATGCGGTTTGAGAAGCTTGCAGGCAAAGCAACCTCTCCAGTGCACGTAACTCGTCGAAATAGCCAAAATTTGGTGGGCCACAGCACCGAGGATAATCGCGTTATCGAAATTCTAAAAACGGATATAGACATCACTTACGGTGGGCTACATGCCTCTCAATAATTAAGGAGCCCAACGGTAATAGTTTAAAAGTTAACTATTAAATATTGGTTAACAAGCCTGCTAGTTAGCACTTCCTAGCTGCATTATGATGTACTACACCACTGACAATGCTATGCCAGAAAAAGCGCGCACATAATTCAAATACCTTATTTTTAAAAATTGCAGAAAGTCTTAGGTGAAACACCCTGTATATATATATATATATATAGCGCAGGCGATATGAAAGGGAGTAATTCCGCCTATTATTGGAGATCACTTCATAATAATCGATCATAGTTTATAGTTTTTGATGCAATATCATTAGAAGCCTCATGGGGTCAAAATGCGTCGTTGATCATAAAAATTCGCCCATTGGCCGGAGGGATCTGAAGTCGCAGACCGCATGATTCCCAATGGCTAGAGACAGATGGCGCCACGAGTCCGAAAGTGACTCCACTTCTGGGCTTCTGGTAAAGGTATGATCTGATTCTACTAATATCGTGTTGCAAATATACATAATGTATAACTATAGTCGCATACAACTCAAGTACGAAGCGGCTTTTCCCCGTCAAAAGACTCTCTTCCAGCCAATGGCGTCGGCCGATTCTTATTACCCTTTCTAGAGTGGCAATGCAGGGAGTGTCCTCTCCCTCCATGGTCGGGGATAGTCCTCTCCCTGCACTGTGTCACGACAGCAGGTTCACGAGAATCGGCGACGCCATTGGCTGGAAGGGGGGGGTCCTTTGTAAGGGAGAAGCTGCTTCGTTCTTGAGTGGCATCCGACTATAGGCGTCCCTGTTAATTTTTTGTCCTTTTTCCTAAATAGTTTTCCTCTAGGCGAATGATACCCGTGATACTTCTTCAACTTGAATACGGAAATATCTTCAGCGGTAGTTGTTGTGCGCAAACTGTTTTGCATTTCTTCCGCCTGTATATACTGCTAACAATCGCGTCGGCGTCAGCGGTGGCCGCGTGTATCCGGTCGCCCTTCGGCAATTCGGCGCATGATTGGTCGCCCGCCCTCTTCGGCCGCGGCGCCGCCGGAGAAGGATACTTTCAATTTTCGCCGGCCTACTTAGGTTCCATTCTTCTGCCGGCCGCTCCTTCATCGCGCGTGCCCGTGGTCTCATTAATTCATGCCCGCGCGACCTCCTCGCAATGAGGTCGCGCGCTTTTCACAAGCACGTGGTACCGCCGCCGCCGCCGAGTTCTGCACACCCGCCTGCTTTGTCGTGTGTTCCGTGCGCTCGGAATCTACTTCGGTTGTTTGTCCTTGGGTGCACTTTTTCATCCTTCTAGCAGCTCGTTCCACCTTTTGTTCGCTTCGTAAAGAAATAACCCGCAGCGATGAAAGAGAATGTCTTATGTTGTACATAGCCTACAGCCGCTAGAGCCTGCAGGCTATGTGGGCCCCTATACCACCGATACAACCCGCCGCCTCCCATCCCTGGCTTATCTTCCTGCTGTACGCTGTACAAAGCCGTACAGTGACCTCATAAAGAAGCACGTTCCAAGGTATGCGCAGCTGTACGAAAGGCTACCGCCGTGGTACCGCTGAATACGCCCCAACCCTTGGGCATCAGGTGCAGATGGAGTTCCATGCGTTCTGTCGTGGGTTGCCTTTTCGCCCTCTCTGCTGCGCTTCCTTGGCGGGGGAGATGCACACGTATTCTTCAAGGCTTATACCCCTGCTACACGGGCGTTTCGAATGCCTTCCAACCGAATGTCATTTGACTCGACTGCCGAACTAACGCTGCTACACGAAGTTTTTCAACGGCATTCGGTTCAGATGACATTCGAGTCGACGGAGCTCCGCGGAGACATTCCAGATTTTGGAATGCCTTCGAAACGCGAACACAGCCCGGACCGACCAATAGCCGTCGCCGCCGCCGCCGCTTCGCCCCGCCCACAGCTGCGCGACTGCTTTCGGCTCTGTGGCTGTACATTTCGATACCCGCTACTCGCTTTTTTCTGCTGTTTGTTTAGCAAATAGTTCGTGTTCCGTCTAAGTGAGTGCTTGCAGGTAATAGTACACCAATGAACATTTACCGCGTGTGCATGAAATTTCCCCAGGAGTGCGCCGATGAGGACGACAGCACTCATACTGCTGTTTACATCGCTGCGTATGAACAGCTTGTGCTCGTTTGCAAGACATAAAACGAAATATGCGCTTTAGTTCTATTAAATAATCTTTTCTCTTCTGTACCAGTTGTACCCGTGCTTATTTACGCAGTGCGACAATCTGTGGGAAGCGCTGACGCGATCGCTCGCCTGAGAAACACTTGACAGCCGGGTTGTTGACATCGCGTAGGACCGGCGCTTCTCGCTAATTTTCCCGGCTTCCTCCGACATGCCCAGTACTTTATTTTAAACTACTTTATCCAGAAGTATGTTTGGTGACCGTTCGCGTTAACTGAAATGGCCTAACTTGTTACCCACAAGCTAGCGACGGCGACGACTGCTGCTGGCCGTAAAGCACTGCTCGGCAGCCGGAGTCACACCGCCGCTTCCCGTTCATCGTATGCGCGTCCTGCGATGTAAGCAATTGTTGATTTCATGTCACTGTTGTCAAAACTACACTCGTTGACCATTTGCATTCGATAAAACCTGTGAATTCGTTCTTCACAACCACCGCAATCACCGATCCAACCCTGCGGACTGGCTAGGCCTAGTCGTCGCTGAAGGGAACGGAGTCGTCGTCGACTGATATTAATTTGCCAAGTGGTTATCGCTAGTGAGTGTCCAAGTGTGCACATGTCAAATATAGCCGTTCGTTTCGCTTATTTCCAATACGGATAATGTATAAGCGCGCATGTATTCGCACCGTCACCTCATAAGCGTGTTTTCGCTCAGCCGCCGAACTCCCGAGGGCATGAAAGCTGACCGTCCGCCGGTCGGATTCGTCGGTGTCGTTTACCCAAAAAACTTGTCCTACTACAATAATATTAAAGTGAACTAGACAGTTCACTATAATCACATGCTGCTGTTCACCGTGATAGTGCCGTTGTCGGACTAGTGTGACCGTCGTCGTCGTTGTACACTGAAAACGAGCTGAGAATTTCGAATGCGTTTGGAAAGTGTCGTGTAGCACCGAGGGAGTCCGTCGAGTTCGGATGCCATTCCAAGTCTCGACTGCCATTCGACTCAGATGTCATTCGAAAGTACCCGTGTAGCACAGGTATTACATTTCGTTGCCCTTTTCTGCAGGCTTTCCGCTTCCTTTTATTCATCGTCCTCTTCCCAGCTCACCTGTATAAAACCTAGCCTCCATGCATACGCGACCATGTATGTTGCATGGCTTGTAAATACATGGGTGCTGCACTGTTATCCAAGCGAGTTTGCGCCTATATGCACGTGTAATGGGGACGCTCGAAGTTTTCCGCATTTGTTGCGAAGAAATACGGACACTCTCTCCGTCAGTGGGTAAAAATACGAACTTTCTGTACGTTCTTTCGGAAACGGCACATGATGCTGTCTTTTTACGTACGCTGTGTAAGTACGTTTACGGAATTTATTTTGTAGTGTAGGATGGTTGGCATGACGGATAGTATGCCGCGTGCGTCACGCGTGCAAAGCAAACAGAGACAGACGGGTCCAAAAACAGCTTTCTAATCAGGGGCCTTCTCAGTGTACGTTCGAGGACCTGCTAACGACATTGCCCCTTTGTCTACTCCTTGCATTCATCGCAACACGCACTGCACATGGCACGCACGCCTATTCTTCTGTTAGTTATAGCGCCATGGTACATATTCATATCATGACAGCGGAGGCTGCACGTGCGCTGTCGTGCATAATTATACGTGAGTGTATGCGTAAGTACGTGGGCTGAGCAATTCGCGGCGCAGAATTAAGATGTTCGCCTGCCGGCGCGTATACAATGCGCCTGGCATTCTCATCGCGCAACATCCTCGCCAGCACGCCAAGAAAATAAGGGGAACAGTAACAGCGCACCCTGTATAGCACCAATGCGCCGAGGCCTTTGTCCCGTTCTTTAGCTGTCTTATTCGATTCAGCGCCAACTTCAGCCGCGCAGCGTCAAAGGGGTGGAGAGAGAGAGAGCTCGCCACGCTACACACAACAGGGGGTTCCCAAGCGTCCCACGCCTCACAGACGCATGCATGAAGTATACGAGGACGCGTTTACACGCGTCTGCAAGCATAAATACACACGCGCGCGCGTCGGCGTTGTGATGAGTGTATACATTTATACGCGGGCTCGGCGGTGGAGGAGGCCCCGGCAGCGTTGCGCGCCCAGTCCTCTAATTTATTCACGGCGCTTAATTAAAACGGCGGGCCGCTTTCACCGTTCGTCACGCGGCAGAGGCAGGCTGCTTGTGCGGGGCGGATGCTGGGCGCGCAGATAGACGGCCAGAGCAAACAAGGCGTATATGTTGCTGTATTGCGACGACGCGGATGAGGAGAGAGAGGGAGAAAGCCCGCTTGCTTGCACGGGCGGTACCCTCCCTCGTGCGGCAACAGTGCCTCGGCGTCGCAGTGTTTTCCGGTGGGGTGATGTACTGACTGCCATTGTCCCTGCGCCTGTGTACTGGGAGGCTGTGGACGGCCGGCGCTGTTGCTGCGGAGCTGGGAAGTGGGCGCCAGTTTGAAAGCGCGGGAATTAGTTACGCCCAGGGTTGCCAGATGGCTCCGACCTCAGGTAGCCAAACTGGCCTCCGTAGTAGCCCAAACATAGCCAAAAGCGAAATTTTTGCGTAGCCCAAATGTAGCCAAAAATATTTGTTTTTGTGACAACATTCCTTAAGCATATTAATTCATTTTCGGCAGGAATATGTACTTATTAGATTTCTTTCCCACACATGATGTCTGAGAGGGTGCGCACGGCGTGTTCTTTCCGTTGTTACGTTTCGCACCCGTCATGCGCGCTAACCAGTGCGGCTAACCAGGTGCGCTAACCAGGTTCTAAAGATGGGGCCGCAGTTCCACTTTGCAGGCGCGGCAGTAGGCCATATCACCTAAGGCAGGTGACGACAGCCACTCTGCACGCGGAAAAGAACGGCGGCGCTATATAACGCAATCGGAGGTCTAGTTTCGGAATATTTCACCTTTTAAATGTTCGCGCGCAGATTTGACACATCAACAGTGAAAAAAACCTTACTGTATACTTAAGCAGCCACACATTTGAATTTTATGCTTTAAGAGAAAGGTTCTCACTGAGAGCGTCACCTCAAAGCATCTAGCATGCGCCTTCTTGAAGCTACATTCTATACGATATGCATGAGCTCAGAATAAATCAAAGATATATGCCATTAGATGATCTATGTCGATTTTATCTTCAGTCTAACAGCACGTTCACAATAATGAGAAAAACATATTACCCTTTAATTCCGGCTCCTTTCACGTAGTGTCCACTCTTTATAAAAGAAATCGAAAGGCCATGATCCTTGACCGCCTGAAACGCATGTGTTCTCGAACACAGCGTTTACAAATTGTCATTTTGTAGCAGACGCGCTCAATTTTTTTAACCTGCTATAGCCTGCATTTTGATTCCAGCATGCCTTTTATTTCTCTCACTGTATAATTGTAACAGAGCACATTATAACTACATTAACCTTTTTTTTTCACGCATGAAAAGGATATAGCCCAAAAGTAGCCACATAGCCAAAACGAAATTTCTGACGCCAACTCGGACAAAAAGTAGCCCAATTTGGCTATTAATAGCCCAATCTGGCAACCCTGGTTACGCCTTGTTTCCGGGTCGCGTGTTTGCTACCTACGCGCAGAGCATCTGAATTAAGCGCCGCCACCGGCAGTGAGGAGTACTGGTCGTGTACGCGTCGGGCCTCCGCGATCAGCTCCGGCAGCGCGACGATGCGCTGGATCGCGGAGGCCACGTGCACGGCGACGCGATTCGATGCTTCGCCTGCCGTCGGGAGCTGTGGCCGGGGGCAGATTTGGGAAGAGGGGGGGGGGGGGGGGGGGCCTTCCCTCTTGGAAGGGGGGGAGGTGTGGAGGGAGGAGTTCATGTGAACTATGTATTTCTTTAAGTTAGTCCTTTAACGAGTTTCGCGGGTTAATATATCGAAGAAAGCTGATAGTTTATTTACGATATGCTGCCGCTCTCCTTTGAGACCACAGCAGAAGAATGCTGAACTGTCCGTGTGACGGCGAATCAGTGAACGGAGCGTTTTATTAAACGAAGATGCAGAAAGCCTCGAGTATTATTGTTCATGCCAGATAAAGAGTCCAGTCGCGCACTCGTGTGCCTGTCAGTATTCCTTAAAGGGGAAGGGGGGGGGGGGGGGGGGGGGTAACGGACGCTGAATAAAATTTACCTGACGGGTCTAAATTATGTGTATATACGCAACTGCACGGCCAAATTTCTCTTACTGTGTCGAGTTATTCCTGAGCGCACGCAATGAGTGCTGTTTTTATTGGATGTCGTTCTACGGCTAAAGTTTGACGTTGCTTTTACCCACGAGCAAGGGCGTCCGCAGAATTTTTTGCAGGGGGGGGCCCCATTGGTTGTTGGCGCCGGAGGGGGGGGGGGGGGGGGGGGGGGCATGTTCGTAGCAAAAAGGCACTATTTGCGGTATGAATTTATTTATTTATATATAAATAAAAAATAAGTGAAATACACACATGAAATAAAAATTACAAACAGCAAATTAAAGTGTGGCTAGGAGAGATACATTGCAGTTTATCAACGAAGAAACAATTAAAATTAATAAAAAATCCAAAAATATACTGTCACTTCGTGGAGAAGAGTGCTCAGTATTGCTGCATACGGGTTCTCGACTCACCCGGATTGATGACCAGCACACAGCACAATATGGTCACAAACACGCAACTACAGTCACTCAGTCAGTCTTCCTTGAACAGCAACTGTAGACTCCACGGATTTTTCTGGGCGAATTGCGTGATTACACGGGTGATAAATTCATTTCTGTGCTTCATTACACGCTCTCGGTGCACACTCGTCACACACATTGATTGGAAAAACGGTTGAACGCGCACGTTGAAAACAAAAGATGTCTATACATACAACGAAAACTTATTTACAAGATAAATGCACGCTCGCAGCTTCATACACCTCGCTCCATCTTGCTCGCGCATCCGCACAGTCGAGCAACCGCACGCACACTGCTCGCCGCTCGTAGTTTTCTCGTCCACTGTCTTGGTTGTTCTCAGCTTCGTTGACAAACGGCCACTAAAAACACCGAAGCACAAATACAGAGGCGCGCACACGTGCAAGGGCTTACTTCCGTGCGACTTCCAAGGGGAAGGGACACTCGCCACTCCGGTAGGAAAATTTGTTTTGTGTGTTTTTATGGGGTTCAGAGCCCCAAAACGACTCAGGTTATGAGGAACGGAGTAGTACAGAGCTCCGGATAATGTCGACCACCTGAGTCTCTTTACCGGGCACTGACCTCGCACAGTACACGGGCGCTGTTGTCATTTGAGGCCCAGCCAGAGGTGACAGGCGAGCCAGGCAGGCGCCATCGGGCTGCGTTGACCAAAGGCGCTGGTTTTCGGAGAAGACGCAAGGGACGCTGGTGTGGGGGCGCCTCTGGAGACTGCGTCGCCGTGAACAAAAGATGCTAATCTCCTTCGCCGAAGATTCTGATAGCGGCGCTTCTACCGCACTGCGCTCTCCCGTGGATCGGAGGCACAGCGAGCGGCGGCGGCGTCAACTGATCGCCCGCTTGCCCATGAGCAGCCCGACAAAGCGGGAGTGGACACGGCTGATTTGTCTTTCCCTCCTGAAGAATTCATCGGTGGCCGGCATAACGAAGGCGAAAACAAGATGCACTGTGCACTGTCTGCCTCCGTGTCGCTATCTGTCTAGAGATCAAAGAAACAGGCACCCATTTCAAGACGGCTTGAAACACATGCTCGCCGGTGCCGCTGTATGTCTGCAACAGGTCGGCCTTCAACAGAGCTAACGATGGCGTGGTTTGAAAACGGCATAAAGACGCGTGCCCGGACGCGGCATTTCGCAGATGTGACCTAAAGCGTGGAAGCGGAGCTGCTTTTACCCTTTTGGCTGAGCCCACCACGGCCCCTGGCGTGCGGCCATCACTCACGGTTCGAGGGAGTGATTTTCCAGGGGGGTGCAGCCGCCCCCCCCCTTGCCCCCCCCCCTCCGGACGCCCATGCCCACGAGTCACGCGTTTCTTACACTTGGGCTGTCCGGAATACCCACTTTTCATCATTCTTTTTTTTTTTTTTTTGAGAAGACGAAAGCGCATTTTATAATTATTTATTTGGTTCGGAAACGTGAATACAAACGTAGGTAGCTGGAAAAACGAACGTGCGCAGGCGGCGTATAAATACATCGTCCGCCAGACGTGCGTCGTTCGCTCTTTCCGCCACCGAGATGCAGCGAAGCGATGTACAAACGGGGCCCAGTGTACTTCGCGCTTTGTCGTGTGCGGTGTATACGTGCCCGCTCAGTGTGCACTTTACCGTGGGACAGCGCGGGCTCAAGCACGGGGAAAACAGGAGCAAAAAAAAAAAACCAAAAAAAAAAACCGCGACGAATGCCGTGCTTCATCTGAAGAGCGCTCGTCGCGAGGTCGTGCCCACTCTCTTAATTGGCTGCAAAAGCGAGTTACCGCGAACAGAGCGGAAAGAGGCTGTATAACAGAGTAGAAATAGGGTGCAATACGAAATTAAACTCAGCGCGAAGGGGAGAGAGAGGGGGGAACAAAGGAGTGGACACGAAAACGAAGCAGCGGCAACATCCATCGCAGAATTGTCGGCTCATCTTTTTTTTTTTTTTTTTTTGTCGTTGCGGTGCACGCTTCTTGGTCAGCATTGCCACCCTCTGCTATGGGTCGCATTGCAGAGCGACCCTTTGCATGCAGCACATCGGAAGAGTTTGGCGTCGTTGTGATGGAGAAGTGAAGGGAGGTCACGGCACCGGAGGCACCGAGAGCGACTGTGCACACTTTTCGAGGTCCGACGCTACTTTCACGGCTGACCGAGCTGCAGTGCAGCGCCGACCGGAGTAGAGCGTCCCGTATAATTACGGAATGGGGATGCGCGAGAGGGCAGCACTGCGGGGCGACCTCCCTCCTCCACCCCTGCCGCCCCCTTTCCGTGCGGAGGCAGCGGCCGCTCACGTCGGTACCCGCGCTGCTGGGGGTCAATTAGTCTAATTCCGCACGGACTGGCCGCGCATTGTTGTGCGGCTGTGTTCGCGCGTGTGTCGGGCTGGTGTATACGGCTGCGGCGAGGACAAGTTGGACGACAGTATGTATACCTGGTCCCGGCTTGCACGTTCATTAGAAACGCTGGAAAAGTGCAGCCCCCTTCAAACTCGCTGTTCTGCAGCTTGTGTCTCATGATAGGGAACAAAGTAAACACTGTATTCGCCGTTCTTTGTGTATAACTGTCACCGCGCTTCCTCATGTCGCTCCAGAAAACCGTTTCACGCTTTTTGTAGCGTGAGCTACATTGGCCACAGTCCCGCCGTTTTGCGTGCTCCTTCCGTCGACCATACTGCGCATGCGCGAGGAGCAAGTGCCGTCACAAGCTGGCGCGCTTCGCCGGGCGCGCTCGCCGCTGCCGCCAGCGCAGAGCCACGTGACGTCACTGCTCACGCTCATAGCAGAGCTAAGCCACTGCCAACTTTTTTTACCTTTTCATACCCGGGCAGCTAGATAGCGGGCCATTTCAAGTGCACTGGCATTAATCCGAGAGACTAAACGGCACGCGAACATCTTGAACGTCTTCAAACTTGCATGGACCACTTTGCTTGGTTGCGTGTCAGTTCCGCATGGCTTAGTCGGGTAGTGTTCGTTAGCTGTGCGTCTTAAAGGGCACCTGCCCAGGGTCAGGTCATTTTTTAAAAACAAGCCCACTGCATAGATGAGGCATCGAAGATAACCTCTGCAAAATACTAGAGCCATGCGCGCCCCGAAAAGCTGTAAAATTTCAAATCAAAGCCCGCTCGTTCTTCCCTTCCACAAGCAAAAGTCCACGCCCTCTACTCCGGCTCGTTTGACGTCATACGGGTCACTTTCGCTAAAGGCATTCCATTGGTGCATCGTTCTGACTGACGGGAGAAGGTTGGGCGTAGCCGTGGCGTCGCGTCATCTGCGCAACGCTTTCCGCAGCGCCTTCCGTTTTGGCACATGCCTACAAACCCGCATGAAGGAACAAAAAGAAAACTGAGGAGGGATCGTACGGCGACAGCCTTGAGCCCTGTTAAAACAGAGAGTGGGTTCATTCAGTGTGATCGTTCAGTGTGCGGAGAAAATGCGACGACTCCTGTTTCGTCGTTGGATGCACACGCAGCGACTGGAGTCGAACCACGATCTGGCACAGATTGCCAGGAGATTGAGTTGAGTCGTGTCTGGCTCCAACGCATCGGCCTTCCGGACACAACGGTAAAGAATGTGGTGGTTTGCGGAAGACGCTTCGCTCCGGACGCTTACGTCCACATTTATTTCGTAGATCGAGGAGCGGAAACAGAGAGCCGGACAAAGGGCAAGACTGCACAGGGTGCTAGAAGCAGCAAAATATAGCTAAAAAAACAAAAACATCAAAAGCGGCGGGAGAAACCACGCACGTCTTGACTTCTCAAAGGCCTGCCGCGAAAAAAAAAAACGTCGCCAAGGACAAGCGGCCTCAGACAACACGGAAGGCACGGAGTGCGGAAAAACATCTGCGGGCACAGCGGAGCAAGGCAGCAAATGCACGCGCGCCAACCATTGCTCAATGGCGATGGAAAAGCGAGAGACGAATACGGGCCGGTAATAGGGGTCGGGCAGTTTTGTTGCACACCCAACCAGGAAGGGCAGGGAAGGGAGTGGAGAAGGTTAAAAAATACGCTTCAAACAAAAAAAAAAACAGCAACTGAGGAGAGGAAGGACAAATAAAAAACACGACGAAACACCACGAGGAGTTGTCGAAAACATTTATTGAAAAAAAGTAAAAAATGTGAAAATGAAAGGTTGCAGAACGGGTGGTGTCCTCATTTCAGGACCCCAGTGGCTATCGCTGCTGCCCGGGCTTGTTTGATCAGCTGTTGCTGAATGGCAAGGTCCGAGGAGACCCGCAGCTCCCCCCCCCCCCCCCCCCCCCACCTAAATAGACCGGGTAGCAAAAACCAAGAAAAGAATTCTATTCAAGGCGGGGCCATGACGTAGGCACGTGACGCACTCCACCGGACACCACGCCTCCGGCTAAAATCGGAGGAGGAAGGGTGATTTTCCCTTGCGGAGCCTACTCGACGAGGCGCGAGAGAGAAAAATCTCGAGGAGGGAACGGAAGGAGAGGAAGTTCGCTACCAGAGAGGTGGAGTATTTTCGACCAGAGGGTGGTCCGTGGCCCTTTAATAAAATGCGCAGAAACGTAACGAGATAACTGCGGCCAGTTACGGCGTTCAGCCGCGTCCCGGATGTCATCCGTTGAAGTGAAGAGGTGTTTCGAGGTCTATGGGAAAATGCAGATAGAAAGCAGATCGTAATACACGGCGCGGCCTCGCGTAAAGTAGCTCGCTGGCCCATTTTCGACAGTCGCCTTCTTTGCGACCTGCGCCTTCTCATCACCGTGTCTTGCGGGAAAGTAAAACTCCTCCCAACGACTCTGATCTAGTCGTCGTGTAATGTAACCGCATGGATACACGGACCGGTGATGTGGTGCACCCTATGGGCCAATGAGAATGGCGGATGGGACTGGGTGGACGCGCGGGCGCAAGTAAGCATGCTTCCTATATGCGCGCTCAGTGAATGGGAGAGACGAGTGCCTCTTTAAATGCAGCTAAACTCGGGGACAGCTTTTTGTGGCTATGCATTCGAAGCTACGAGCGCGCGCTTGTGGAAGGCGGCGTCTCGCCCTCGTAGCTTCCGCCGCGTAGCCACAGAAAGCTGTCCCCGAGTACAGCAAGCGGCAAAAGGCAGTGACGAATGGCGGGATTCGCACGAGGCGCTTCGCAGAATCGTTTCCGCATTTTTTTTTTTTTTCTGTTGTTACGCCTGGCGTGGAAGTTTCCGCCGCGCTCCCCTTCTTGGCTAATGGCTGCGGCTGATATGTGTGCTTGCACGCCGCGGGGCCTGTTCTCCCTTTAATGCGGCGGCCCTCCTGAGGTCGCGGCCGGATGCGCTGCGCCGCTCTCTGCGAGGAATGCGGCGGCGGCGCGCCGATCGATGCTGCTGCTCGCGGCCGAAAAATTACGAGCCAGTTTCTTCCTCCTTATTCGCGGAGTCCCCGCTGCTGGCTGGCTTCGAGGAGGAGGATACTACGGCTGCTGCTGCAGCAGCGTGATGCCTTGTTTCCTCTCGTTGTCCTTTTTTTTTTCTTTTTGACTGGTTTTTCGGTGTTTGCTGTCTTATTTCTTTTATTATTATTATTATTTCTAAGGCATGTCTTTCCGTGTGTGTGCCGACGCTGATCAGTACGCATTGGAGAGGAGGAGCCGGGCATGCAGCAAGGGGTGCGATTACAGCTTTTCTCTCGCTGTACAGAAGCCTTGCTGTTTCCGCGTGTTCCTCATATAGGGCTCAGAACTGTGGTGCCACTGTTCGCCTCCATCGAAACGCGGTCGCCGCGGCCGGGATCGAACCCAGGAACCCCGGTTCAGTAGGCGAGCGCCCTAACCACTGATCCGCCGCGGCGGGTGGACGAAGTTCGGTCATACTCAACTTTCGGGCGTAAGGGAACATATCGTGGTTCCAGGTGTTTTCCAAAGGGAGCTCCGACCGGCCTGCACCCCGCATTCATAAACGAGAGCAAGATCATACCGTACCGAGTTTTACTCGGTGCAGATTTCTGATTGTCAGAGGGGAAGGGAAAGAAGGGCGAGGGGTAGTTTTGTGGGGCGATGCCGTCCCAGGAAGGAGCGGAAAAAACGCGCACCCGTAGCGCGCGCGCGAACGCGGCATGCACACGGTCGACGGTGGCGGAGACGAGAGGGCGCATTCCAGGCGCGCTGCTCCTCGTTGCGCGTGTGTGTGTTTGTGTGCGCGCGTGTCCCCCCTTTTGCCCCTTCGGCTGCACCTTGAGTGTAGGCACCCGGCGCGCCAGCTGGCGGCTCGCGTGAGGGGTCGGCCTCCTTGAATCCCCCCCCCTCCCCCAAAGCACCCGCTGGCGACAAGCCCGGCCCCCGACGCAGGCCCCGGCGGCGGAGATGGGCTGCGGGCGATAAATAAGACGGGTAGTTCACTGAACCCGCTTGTCGCGCGAGAGGCACACCTTCTTGCCGCTTCCTTCCTCGCTCGGATTGCGACCGCCTGCCCCTCCCCACATCGCCGTGTGCCGACTAGCGCCGGGCGTCACTATCGGGCCGGAATGCGGGACCCTTTATGGCCTTTCTCCTTTCCTCTCTGCGAAGGGAGCGCATGGCGTTGCGTAACGAGCGTAACGGCGATGTCACCCTCGCGGGTCGCCTTTATGACCGAGTCCCGCGTGGTGTCAGGGCTGATGTGATAATCTGCGACGTCACTTTGTGATGGGGGCCGTGGTAGTGTGAACGCCTCTATTCTAAAAAAGTTAAAGAAACTGGTCTCCGTGAAACGGCAGGTAATGTTCGTTGGTGGCGTTGTACCCGACCGGTACGTGGGCCGCGGCTCGACATGAAGGCCCCCTACAAACTAGTCCGGGCGTGTTTGAGTTAGCCGCCGCCAACTTTTTTTTTTCTTTGTTCGCACTGGGGGACACCGTGCTCAGGCCGAAAGGAAGATAGCGTCGGGAATTCCTCTGGCGGCTTCGGCGGCTCTTCGACAGCCGCTCTCTACCGCTCTAATTTACGACCGGAAGAGCCGCGAGGCTTCCACGTCACGACTCCGCCTGCGAGAAGCCATGTACTTCGAGTCCCCCCCCCCCCCCCTCCCCCTCGGTGAGCGGCGACCGCAACGCGACACCCGAGCACGCCAGAGACGCCGTCCTTTCGTAGCAAAGGAGGACACTCGCGGACACCTTCGGCGGCGCCTCCTAGCAGCGTCGAGGGAAGAGGAGGAACCGACCCCGCGTGACTTGCAAGACCCAACGCGCGACCACAGAGGAGCGCAGCGGACCGAGTGGACCTAACGGAGCGCGCTCTTCTTTGATGCCATCAGCCGGCATTCCTCAAAATTCGATCTGACCTCGTTAAATCAATTTCTTTTTCCCCTGCCAATGTCTGCTACCATTTGTGGAGTGGGTCCTACGCGTGTTGGCTCTTTTCTTTCATACGACCTTTAATCGGGGAAGCCAACGGTGCCATAGACGGAGGGCAGCGACCAGACCCCCTCAGACCAGCAGAGTTTTTCATCATCATCATCATCATCATTTGTGTTTTGAGTGACGACACTTTGACGTCACAGTCATCGTTCGGTTGTTGGAACCGAAGCAGCACGAGAAAGAAATTCGACTATAAACAATTTCAACTCCCCGTCCCCCGTCACGAACTTGTAAATAAACAAAGATCACACTCCCCCCTCCTTGTAAGTTCACCGATTTCGGAGAATTTGTACAGGAAACAAAAGGAAACGAACGACTATATCCTGAAGTAGTTGCACGTGTTTTCGTTGCTGCTTTTGGATGCGCAGCGCTTAAATCGCCGAGTGCGGTCGTCCGAAGCCCTTTGACATCAGGTCCATGGATGAAAAAAGAAAGAAAAAAAAAACAGAGCAAGAAGGAGAACTGTTGGCGCACCACTTACTGCAAGGGATGGCGGACTGCGACTGACGTGTGCCACGTAGTTTGACTACATTTTGACTACATTCTATTCGGGTTAGACCACTCGAAAGGCAACGCTCTCGTCGAACTGTCAGTGCGCTGCCTGTCAGCATTGACGGAGGGGACTCTCGTAACTGGTTTTCCCAGATTGGAGTGGGTTTATATTCCTCCTTTCCCTCTTACAGTCTTCTTTCCCACCAGACGAATTGTCCTTCGCGCTCAGTTCCACCTGCTTGATGCGATCCGTTTGTCTTTCTCGCGGAGGACAAGTTTAATAACGCTTCTCTACGAAGAAATCGTTTTGGAAAATACGCTTGCTTTCAGAGCAGCTCTTTCCTTTGGATGTGTTGCGTCATCGGCGCCATTCTTTCTGCCCAAAACAGGAACGGTTGAACAAGCGCTGAAACAGTCAACTTCGGCAGCAGCGGCTGATAAAAAAAAAGGCTTTCGTCAGTCGAGTTTCAAAACAAGAGTGTCCCACTTGTAGGGCTGGGCACTTGTAGGGGATATTACAAGGCAAAGGCGATCTCTGTGATCAGTCTTCACCCAGCGTGGCGGTCTTGTTCGCGCTGGTGTCCTTTCATGCGGCTGTGCAGCTGCCAACCCTGTCAGGCGTTCCTCAGGGCGCGCACTTTATTGGAGGCGACGTGTTCGCGATGTTTCTTCGTCCGATGTTCAGGCTTTCCACAATTCTGCTATGCTTTGCTTTGATTTCGCTTTGCAGTTGACGTCTTCTCTTTCCAGTTTTTTTTTTTTTAATTCGTGAAAGACGCCGAGCACGTTTCAGTTCTGAATGATAATGAAAGAAACACATTCAATCTGCTCTCTAGTGTGTGGCCTCAAGTCGCTCTTGCCCTCATAAAACTAGCACAGCGCACTTTTTTCCTTTCATTTTTCTTTATTTTGTAGCGTTGTTTCACTGCGTCTTGAAGCCCAGTCGCCCGGCTCTGCGAGCCGTTTAGTTGTGCCCGGCGAGAGCCCGGCTACAGCGTAGCATGCGTGTAGGCTTGTGGGAGACATTTTGGGGGCTCTACTTTGCAGTTTTCGAGCCTGCAAGAAAACGTCCGGATTTCAGTCAGGGCGACAGCTGTGGCCGATGACTTCAAAAAAAAGTAGACGCGTGCCATTTCGAGACGCGTTAAATCGTTTTGTTTGCTGTTTTCCGGGGCAAACCAGTGAGCGGCACTGAAGTTGTCGCGCTTTGTGTTGAGTTATCCGCCGGCGGCATAGAGGAGCCATCTGTTGAGCGTGTGCTGAAGGCCGAAGTTTCTGCCCGAAAGTTGCTGAGGATCCCTGATGTGAGCCACAGCGGTTTTTCATTCACTTGCGTGCGTATGCACATGCAGTGCTTCCTTTGATAACAATCCACGTCCAAACTTATGTTGATGACATTAAAGATGACCCACATCTCCGAAACCCATACGGTGCGCTGCATATAAAATTCATGACCGCGTGGGTAGCAGTACTGGCTGCCCATGTTGTCCAGCTCAGCTTGGAACTGGTGAGAACGGGCAGTAGTAGAAGGTAGCTTTGATGGAATGCAGGAGCTTATACTGGCCATCAGCGGGAACGCATTTCTCGTGTGCAGGGACGGAGCTGGGGTATTCCTACAGTCATATACAACTCAAGAAGGCCGGGGAAAATACCCCTTCAAACTAGGCCCTCAAGCCAATAGTGTAGACCCATGTTATTGTCATGATGCCGCGGTTAATCCCATTTTCACGGAGGCACCGCGGAGGAGCAAATCCCTCCGTGGTATTTGTCCTCATAAATATCTACGAGAGCCACAGCTGAATGCGCGAACTGACGTTTAGGATGTTTGTTGGCGAGTAGAATGACCTTGTCTGTGACTGAATTAAAGAGGCACCCGGCAGAGTTTTGGGGCCAGTGCTCGTGTGTAGAGTGTGTAATGCTTTTTTTTTTTTTTTATAGCAGCAGGTTCGAAACCATGGTACAGGCTCGGGTATCGTCTACGTGCAGTTCTCGACTCGGTCGCCAGTTACTGTAGGGAACCCAGTAGCTCGGGTTCCGTTGAGTCTTGAACCACAGACTGTCGAATCAGTAGTCTGCCATTGATTCGGCAGTCCCTCCAACGGTGGTAGCCGTCGCTCAGTGTGCCGTGGTTTTAAAGGCGGGCCGTGCGAAGAGTGCCGCGTGTGATTAAGTGAGCTCTCTGAGTTAGCCCTGGCGCACTCCTTCCTTGCAGCTCTTCTGCCTCAGCGTGCTTTGCATGGCCGCTGGACTTGCGCAACGGTTCGAAGAGCCACGTTTTGTGGGGCGTGGGAAACAAAAACACGTGCGGCGTCGTCGATGCGAGGCGGCAGCGTCGAGCCTCCCTCGCAAAGAGAGACCGTAGCCGAGGGGATCCTGTTTCGCGTTATAGCGGCGAGGAGGCTTCTTTTGTCTCCGCTCGCGGGCTGTCTTGACAAAAGAGCAGCGGCGGCCTTGGCGTTTCGTTTCGCCGCTGGGGAAATCGAAGCCGCCGCTCCGGCATGGGTGTCGGGAGGAGACGCGGAGTGCGCCCGCTGCGACGAAGCGAGGGTAAACAAATGCAGAGCGTTTCACCTAAGTCGTTCCGCTCTTTTTTAAAAATAGGCCTCATTGAGTTAGACGAGCGCTTTTTCCGCCATGTAGCATTTTGAGTGGTGTAGTTCGTCGAAATACAGCTAGGACGTGCTACCTAGCAGGCTGGTTAACTAATATTGAATACGTAACGTTCGAACTATTACTTTTGGGTTCCTTAATTATTGAGAGGCGTGTAGCCCACCGTGAGTAATATCCATATCAGTTTTTAGGATTTCGATAACGCGGTTACCCTCGGCGCTGTGGCCCAACAAATTTTGGCTATTTCGACGAGCACTGTGAACTGGAGAGTTTGCTTTGTCTGCAAGCTTCTAGAAAGCGCCTGTATTTTGGCGCGACGTAGCCAGAATTTTTCGGGCCACAGAGCCGAGGGAAACCGCGTTTTCGAAAAAAATGCTGTTCCAATGTGTGAGTTTGTAAGTTTGGAGATGTTCGAGTCAAAGCGGAGAATCGCTCCTTGGTTTTTTGTGTCGTCTGCCGTCGAGTAGAGGAGCTGAGTGGACGCGATGTTTGTGGGCGAGCAAGAGTGTGGGCGCACGTGTGGTCAGTACTCCTGTCTCCACTTGCTTCGACCGGCAGCGGGAAGCCTATGCGTGGTAAGCCACCACCACAGCTCCAGTAACGTCACGCGCAAGATGCCTCTCCACTCGTGTTGCCTGTGCTGCCGCAAGTGTTGCACGCTGGCTGCGCCATCTGAAGTGCAGAACAAATTGGAAGGCGGATGACGAGGGAAACTGGAACGTCGTCATGCCGTGTGTTCCTATCCGGCCCAGGAAGGCGCCTGGACCAACCAGCCACGCCGAGCGCATCGCAGGATGCTCCTCCATCAGACCTCCGCGGAGCCTATCAATATAAGCGCGGACAGCTCGCGTCTGCCTGTCGACCGCGGCAGCAGCACGACGACCCCTCCCACCACCACCACAGAGGAGAAGGGTTGCGCCTCGGCCTGTGCCGTGCACACGCGCGAACGAGGGCGTATTTTGTACCCCTTCAACACTGGTGAAGCAAGGCAGCAGCTGCAAGTTGCGGCTTTTGCACGGCAGAAGCGATACGAAGGTGGCGAGGGTGATTTACAAACATTCCTTCTTATAACACCTCCGGGTGAGAGGGGTAGGTGTATGGAAGAGCACGTTTGGGGAGGGGGGGGGGGGGGGGGCTCATTCGTGCCGCCTCTGCCCCCGGATGGCGTCCCACCTTCAGTCGGTGACAGATCGCCGAATGGAAGGATAAGGGCGCGGGAGTGCCTCGCTGGGCGACCGCCGTAGGGAGCGGGACGCGACGGCGCCTGACGACCACGAGGAGGAGCCGGCGCCGCCCGCGCGGGTCCGTCGGATACAAAGTTGCTCCGCGGTGGGATTAGCCTGCCCGCTCACGGGAAATCGATGGCTTAGCGTCGTCGGGCTGACGAGCAGATCGCGCGACGCTCGCTTTCTGTGCAGCGTCGGCCTGAAGCCGCGCCCGGTCCAATCACCGCGCAGCTAGAGGGAGACGACCGCCGCCGCGCTCGTGCATTCGGTTGCTGCGGTCTCGTCCCTTGCCTGGCAGGAAGGGGGTTTCGCGGAGCGCATGCGGGTCCGTTGTGTTGCGCAGCGTCGCACGCGTGTGAGGAAAATGGCAGCTGCCTGGCAAAACTTGTTGAGGGCGTAGGCGTGTCAGCTGCACATTCATCCTACCGCGACTGAGACACACGCTGGCCTGCCGCGCGGCTCTGGATACTTGACGTTCCCGTGCACAATCCACGCGATCACGAGTCGCGCCCGCATTCGGGCTCTGAACCTCTAAACTCTCCAAGCCTCGGCAGCGCGCGGGCAACTAGAGAGAAGGACGCCGGGACGAGAGCCGCCAACATGCGCGCTGCGAAAATACTAAGCTTCGAGCGAGGCCATTCCGAGGGAGACAGACGATAGACGCGGCAGTACGTCCGTCCATGCTCTGCAGATCCTCATAGAGCCGTAGTGAAGTCTTAATTAATAAACGAGTTTGATTTTAAATTGATTCTCCAGCCTTCTTGCTGACATGGGTAAAATAGGGGGTATAGAAAGGCGCAGAACGGGGAAGTGGTGGGTCATTGGTCGGTCGGTAGGGTTGGTGAGACGTGAGGTCCCTACGCGGGCTTGTCCGATCAGGTGAACCCGTGAAGTTTACGCAAGGAATGGGAGAACAGAGGCAGTCGAACAAAAAAAAAAAATACGAAGTGGAACAGCGAAAAGAAAAACAAGGAGTCGTAGAAGCGAGTAGCGAAACGGAGGGCAGTCCGGTATCGATGCGGTGTTCACATTGCTGAGAAGGTAGCGTTTCTGGCGGGTGCTTTCTCTTCAACACGTTTCCCAGCACTTTACCCCGTTAATTCGAACTCCCGGTTTATTCGAACCGGCGCTCTAGACCCTTTGAAGTCACGTGCAGTTCCATGCGGGAAGGCGCTCGAGTGTGTGTGCGACGATTGGATCGAACAAGCCGCGTGCCAGTAGCCATGATTTCAGATCACGTGTCTTCCACCTGTCATCGGGTCCGTCGTGACATTCGTTGTTTCGTCTCATTTCTTGACATTCCTTTTTCCATGCGCCTGCGGGAAGAGGCAGCGTGGTATATTTTCAAGGCCGAGTGGCGCGTTGACGGCGTGTGTCAGAAGCCAGCCTAGATTCGTCGCTTCCTCGCAGTGCCGGGCGATCGCATACTTGCGGAAAGACCTCGCGCGCGCTGATGCGTCATCAGTGCTGTTGCATCGCGCAACGCTTTGTGTCAACCCCTCGTACCTATCGGGCTCCCTTAAGCTTGACTCCGAAATTCCTCTGTAATCACCGTCAGTTGACTTAATGATCCGCCCCTGTTAGGATGGGAAACTAATTACAAGTCGCTGACATGTTCTCAGTGATTTCTTCCTTGTCATACCCTAACAGCCCAACAAACACAAAACCTCCTCAAAATCTCCCAAAAATATCCCATCGGAACATTTTGAATCTCCCCAGGAGGTGCTCATTTTTCCCGAACACGTCCAAAAAACGTCCCCAAGACTAGCAATGTCCAAAAAGTTCTGCGTCCCAGGGAGAGCCCCAAATGGTTAGTGCTTCATTTCTCGGCTCTGGTTAAATAAAATTATTCCTCCTTTTGCATGCAGCCTTAAGGCATCTAAACGCACATATGTGCCAAATTTCAGGCACATACGTACGTTACAGGTGGTGTAATACACCTGTCCACTCAAGCTCGTGTCGAGTGCTGGCTCGGCCGTTCTGCACTTAAATGTTTGCATGACATGTGATAGCATTTTATACACAAAGGAAATATGAATTCAAAATTCACCTAATTCTGCCCATATCAGAGAAAATAGCAATGCCACACAGAAATCGTTTGTTTACTAGCTGTGCTCTTCACCTCACAGCCTATGCTGTGCTGTGATCATAACATATTTATAGAAGCTCAGCAGTAAGCTTGCTTGCAATGAATTGTGCACGAAGCCTAATTGTGTGAAAGAAATCCGGGCACATATGTTTCATGCAATCTGCGAAAGACACAAATAGCCCGAATTATTAGCAACCATTACTGAGATTTATTTTCACTGGTACATCAATAAATGTCAGTGTGTCTGATGCAAACAGCATGAGACAAAGTTGAAAAAATGAGAACAAGGCTACCACCTTAAAATTTTCTTAATTCTCATACTAGCATGGACAAGTCAACTAGAGATGATCAAGCTTACTGAATGTCCACCACAGTACTGAGTGGTAAATATAGTGCTGTACTTGAAAGGATGTCATACATTTATTTGTGTCTTCAACAAACAGGCATAGGCCAGAACACATTAAGGGGGGACACTGGTCTTGAAAAGAAAATTTTATTAATCTAGATATAGTAATGAAATTTTCACGCCACATGTATTTTTGTGCACTGATTCTAGATATGTCATTCAATTTCATGTAAAACAATTCCTTGAGCACTTTTGCAATTTTCATGCAAGTATTTTGGGAAAAGTTTAGCAGAAAATTTGCTGCAGGAAACTCGCTGAAATGCATGCCATTGGGTTCTCTTGGCACCAAGGAATGCAGTAAGGGTAAAATTATTGTCCTGGCTGTCATAGAACTTGAGTTATGGGATACTGAAGCTGCTACTTCAGAAACGGGAATACACACTTTTCTTCTCATTTCTAAAGCGACAAATTCAAAACTCTATAACTCAAGTTCTGTGATAGCCAGGATGACAATTTTGCCCTTATTGTATTCCTTGGTGTCAAGAGAGCCCAATGGCATGCATTTCAGTGAGTTTCCTGCAGCAAATTTTCTGCAAAACTTTTCCCAAAATACTTGCATAAAAATTGCACAAGTGCTCAAGGAATTGTTTTACACGAAATTAAATGACATATCTAGAATCAGCGCACAAAATGATATGTGGCCTGAAAATTTCATAACTGTGACTCCATTAATAAAATTTTTTTTTTTCAAGACCAGGGTCCCCCCTTAACAAAGGTTTTCTTTTCCTTCTCAAAAGCAACTGAATTATTGTGTAGAAATATTGCAGTAATAAAACAACACTCTATGAAATGACTAGAAAATTTTGCAGAGCAAAATACAACTGATATATTAAATATAAAATGACTAGAGAAGTTTTCAAAGGAACACTTTTGTTCTTTGAAATAAAAAGCCAGATAAAAATATCCAGTAGCTGTAAGCAAACACTGTCTACTGTGCAGTGGGTTGCAGTGCACGTTCTGTGCGTAGTGACGGCAAGCAAAGCTCCTGCTATATCCCTCAGCTGCCCGCTGGGAAAAGATTAAGAAATGGCAACAAAGAAGTATAAAATTAAGTGAGTATTGCAGACTGGATCCTTGAGGTTGCCCCCCAATGGAGGCCAGTGAGATGACTGCAGAACTACATGAGGTAGGGTGAACTTCGTTCCTTCTCCTCTTCGTTTTTAGTTTTGCTCCCCTGAAATGTGAAAACAAGAGTACTATGGTTAGAAAAGCATGCGTGAAAATACCAACCAGTGTCAAAATACATATGTACACGAGCTATAGAGCCTGTGAGCTAACCCTCATAATGCACTGCTGTAGGTAAACTTGTTTGCCAGGCCTGGCTAAGAACACTCCACATTTTTATGCTCTGTGCATTGCAGTGCTCCCAGATGAAACTAAATTTACCAGTCTGGCCTTCCTAGCAGCATAACTGCACCATATACATACAAAACAAAGTGAACAAGCGCTGAGGGGGGAACCTCAGTCTGCTTAGTCAACATTTCAGCAGAAAGGACTTGTCTTCGCCCAGATGAAGACGTGTCCGCTGATCAAAACATTGGCTAAGCATAATAAGGTTCCTCCCTCAACCATTGCTCACTTTGTTTTGTGCTGTCAAGAATCCCATCCTCCTGCCCTGTGCCAAGGACCATGAATGATGTGATATACTATCAAACAGCAGAAAGAATACTATGTCTGCTCTTGCTGCAGTTCAAACATACATACTCACACAAGGCAACAACACTTTTCATCTAATTCAATGACCACAAATGGGGCAAGGAGAGGTAAATAATTCAACTGCTGTGGCTATGCTAGTGTTTGTCCTTGTACCATTTCTAGTGCATCCACTTATTCAGTAGAATGATCCATACTGACACTATACAAAATAAAGCGATTAGAGTTGACTGTAATCACCTAAGCTTGAAAGGACTGATAATTTGAGTTAGGCAGGGTTCATGCTAAAGGTAGCCTTATAAGTGCAGTTTATGCTGATGGGATAAAAGCTTCAGTGTGCATAATCCAGAATTAAGTAAGTTATTACCAAGAGTTCACTGCACCATTCATGAAACTCCACAGGTCTGAACTAAGCTGCGGTGGCCACTAAATTCAAAACCTTAGAATTTCCATTCATGTAGAGGCAAAAATATTGAAGACACAATTATCATACCTCATAAAAGCACTGCTTTAGGAAATTACTATGAACTTCTGAATAACGTTAGCAACCTTGGATTTTCTATCACTGTGTTTCAGTTTACTGCCATCACCATGCATCAGAGATTTTGATCCAAGCCTAGACAAAATTTTTATTTTATTTTCACATCAAATCTATTGAAGATAGTTTGCACTGCAGTTTATCAGTAGTTGCAATTTTGGCTTACTTTTATGTGCAAATTACTGCTGTCTTTTTCTGCAGTAGGACCATACTATCTTTTTGTACAACGAACGCAACTTTATCACATATTCTAAATGGCTTAATATTGGAGATGTGCAGTTGTCTCCTGACTGGGGTTTTTTCATGTAGCTAAATTGTGGAATATACTAGTAATCAATCCAGTATCACCTTGCCGAGCGCTGCCAATGGATTCAATGGGCTCTGTTAGAGTTAAGCTGCCTTTAATGCCACTTTCGGTTAATACACCATTAAGAGCTTCAAAAAAGTGATTCATTACAGCACCAACCTCTTAATGCATTTTACAGCATACGCTTGCTTTGAATCAGCTGCAGTTGCAAAAAAGAATTTATCAGTATGGGCTTGAAAAGCACTAACTATAATAGAACCAACTCCAATTTATCAAAGCAGAATATGGACCAAACCACTGCCTATGGTCTTGCTTAAGGTTGTACACACAACATTATGTATAAATATATAGCTCAGACAAAAATTTTGCATTAAATGAACTCTAATCCAGTGACAATGCCATTTGTGATTTTTGTTTGACATCGAATGACACATTCATTGCTGAGAAATATCGAAGTCACAGCTGCTTTATTGCTTCCTGCCACTCTGGCACAAACTTGTGATGCCGCTGATGGAATCGGGTGACATGCGTTTGCTCTGCTTCATATACCACGTTTAGTATTTCTATGTTCATTTGTGATGAAAGTGCACCAGCTGTTGTAAACTGAAAGCTGTCTTAATATTCTGAAACATAATTGTTCATTTCCTCTTCTATGAAAAAAAAAACCTAACCAGACGTCACCTCTGTTTAGATGTAGAAAAGGTGTGCGGTAGCAATATCCATCACTGATCAATTTTTTAGGATATAAAAGTTCTGCCCTCAGTCACAGTAACATCTTTTTCATTAAAACTGGCAAACCAAATCAAGCCTAATTTTAATTCGTCCTCAACACCCCTTTAAGTTGATATGCTGTACAGACAGCACTGGCAGCTGATAACAATGTCACCTTTTCGAACTCGTGATGGTGCATGGCGAAGCCAGGACTTCATGGCCTCTTCTACCTCAAACGCGGTAGCCATTGAAAACTTCCTGTTTGCACGTACAGCACCTGAAAAACAAAACAAATTAACGCCATGCAAATTAGTACCTCCTAGAAAATTATGTAAAAATACTTTTAACGTGATCTATATGACAACTGCTGTGAAGCAGCAACGTGTATGCAACATCACTAGCGGGACAGTGGACGAGATGGTGGTGTTACAGGAAGATTTAGATTGATCCAGCTTACGCTGCACATAATACGTGACAAAGGCCAGTATCAGCCATTGCCTGCCTTCCTCTTCCACCACAAGAAAATTTTTGTGTGGTGCAATATGCAGATTGGCTACAGTATTGCAAAATTTTAAAATCCCACTACTATATAACTTTCCCAGACCATGCCACTGCAACAATGTACAGAAAGAAACATATTTAAAGGTGTTTGTCTAGAACACTAAACCAACTTTTTTTTTTAAATTCGTACTGGTGTACACAAACCAAAGAAGAATCTATATCTGTGAATATTTGTCTCCTGTGATTTCTCAGCACGCTAGGAAGTTACTAACAGGGAGTGCTGACCAGCCAAACAGTCTTATGCTAATAAGTTATTTGCACACTACATGAAATGTACAGCACTTCACCGGACTAGCTGAAAGTTGTATAATTTAAGCCATGTAGCATATAACATGCAAGGATGCTATCACAGCAAGGGACTCTGGCTGTAAAATACAGATAGGATAACTGGAATGTCACTTACGCAAAATGACACTTGACAGGGTCAGCAATGAAAAAGCGTTTTTTCCTTTTTGGCCTAGCCAACTAAATTCAGTGGCAACAGTGTCAGCAATCATATGCTTGAGCATCCGCCTGTCCGTGGCTGGTATGTTGCCCCCACCAAACCTTGCAAGCTCTGCAACCTATAAAATAAATGGGAGGGACATACAACAAGGACTTAGCTTCAAAATTTCCAGTATAAAACAAGAATTCTAGAACACTTTACCTCAGTATATTATGCATGATAAATGCACTCTAAATAATCAAGGCTGATAATAAATTTTACCATTTTAAAAAATTTTGTTTCCTGCAACTAAAAATCCTTTCAGATATCATAAGCTCATTCTTTGCTGATCTCTGTTCTAATGCAGTTCCAAGTTACGTCATGTTCAAAGACAAAGAAGACCACACAGAATATAAGATATTGAAATGAACCAGTACATGTGTAAGTTATGGTGTAACACTAGCCAGGCCTTTCATCAGTAAAATATTGTTACACCCACACTCGATTTACAAATAATAACTCAGGTAGGAAGTGGACTTTTCGATTTAAACTAAAAAAAAACAAAGCGATTAAAAGTATGCTGAAAACCCAATTACCTTTTTTCAGTTAAAACCCAATTTTCAAAAATTGGGTTTTAATGAAAAAAGGTAATTATTCTTGACGTGCACTCTGCAGCCAACTGGAAGTCCGAGTAGGATTTACACTCAGGCACAATAGAGAAATAACGTCCGGAAGCCAGGGGTGCGATGAGACTGTACCATTTGATTTGGTTTTGGTTTGGTTAATGGGGGTTTAACGTCCCAAAGCTACTCAGACTATGAGGGACGCCGTAGTGGAGGGCTCCGGAAATTTCCACCACCTGGGGTTCTTTAACGTGCACTGACATCGCACAGTAGACGGACCTCTGGAATTTCGCCTCCATCGATATACGACCGCCGCGGCCGGGATTGAACCGAGCGCCATAACCACTGAGCCACCGCGGCGACTGTGTACCGTTTGATTAAGTAGCAAAGTTGTGCATTCAAGGAATCACTCCGCTGCATAACAAGCATCTGCAGACTAGAGGGCTTCACATCGCCGTAAAGTGTGTGAAAGCATAGAGCTGTTAACCGTCATCCCCACTTAGGACAGTTACTTGGTCACACATATGTCTCCATTGCATGTAAGGACGCTCGAAACCATGCTTAAATGTCAAGTGTTTTGGCTACCATGACGGCTGGTAGTTTCATCACTGCTGTCACCACACAGATCATGTGATTCCTACACGCTTGCTCAATAGCCCGACTGACCGACCGGCCGACAGACCTTCCAATTGTGGTTTTGTTCAATAGCTCTATCCTTTAACTTCTGTTAATTTTTTAACTGAATATCCAGGTTGACAAAGAAGTCGATAAACTTGAGACTTGACTGCACAAGAATACCACAATGCATCACTGAAAAAAAAATATCGGCAATTCATGTATAAAAATTAACATTTGCCGGAGAAAAAAAATTTCAACTGTTCTGAAATAGGCACTGAAAAATGTCCACCAAATTTTCAAAAAAATAAAAATGGAATTGTTCAACTTGACCAAACCAACTACACACGGGCTTGCTGTAAGCAGGCATGTTTGCCTTCCACACAGATTCAGTTACACTGTTGATAAACATCTGTATACCAATCCTCCCCACTAGCATAGTTATATATAGTGAAATTCTACCAGCTGCTCCTGCTTGCTTGTCGTTAAACTTGAGTCAAATTTTTTTAGTTCGTCCAGGGACTCGAACGGCTGTAGAATGAGGTCGGGCTTCTGGTTGTTGTCCTCAAGAGGCCTTCTCGACTCCATCAGAGTGTTCAGTTGGTCCGACATGTGATCGACACGAATCCGTAAGATGTGGAGAATGCGGAGCACATTTTTCCGGAAGACTGAAAGAAATATAGAAAACGTAAATTACATGAACAAGTTTACAGGGCTAAAGTTAAGTGCTACTGAAAATGAAATGAGCCCATAATGCCGAATGTTCAAAGAAAGATGCCTCATTGATCCATGCTTTTCTTTAATGTGCATGATTGCACAAGCAGGTATTTGCATGATGACTGGGACTAGAAAATGGGATTCAAGCTGCAGTGTGTCATTCAAAGAAGAAAAGAAAAATTGCTGCCTCATATGAAAAAAACTTGCTTCAGGTGGAGAAATGCAGCATGCACAGTACAACGCGAGAACTTTTCCGCATGTGCCATGTGTGAGCTCCATAACATTGCCCTTACATGCAGAAAGGTTTACTTTGGCCAAACAGGCCAGCGTATTAATGATAGGTGGCGAGAACACTGTTTCGTTAGTTTCCACTGAAAGAGCACATCTACCTCACCACCGTTGACAGTGTGGATATTATCCACTGTTCAGCAATGTTAGCATTCTCGAAAGAGGTAAGGGCAGAGAGAATGCAAACATCTAGAGGCCTATTACATCAGAATGCAGTGCAGTAACTGTAGCAGTATGCTGCCACGCTGCCTGTTAAAAAAGGAGTCTGCTTTTTTCTACACGGTTAGCAACAGATTTGCTGTATGCTTTTTCCCACCACCGTTTCGATGTTGTCTTTGCTGTTATTGGTTGCTCTGCAGATGGCACCTGTTAGCCTTGCTCAGGAATGCATTCTGCCATAAGGCACAGTTCGTAACCAATCTCACTTTGTGTGCCTCTCTTTTCTGATCCATATTTTTTTAGTGGTATTCCCTACAAGAAATGGCTGCACACAGATATAGGTTTGAACTAATGCAAAATATTATAGCAAGTCATGTTATCTTAAATGCACAACAAATCTTTGTTAGTGACTATGATGCCACCAGACGAGAAAAGAAGCTTGAATACCACAGATCAAGCAGTAAAAGCGCAGAGAAAATATATGCAGTTCATCACTGCAAAGGCCTGATTTCGCTAAAGCACAAGCAGCCACTTGTGCTAGTAAGTGTGTTAACTGCCAGATTACACTGATTGCAGTGAAATTAAAATAAATCAAGCAACATGCAAATCCCAGAAGTGCAACAGTAACAAACACATGAAGTGACTCCTATGTTCTCTGTATACCACTTTCACACATTGGAAAACAGTGCAAAAATTCAGAAGCTACAATTTTTTTCATTGGGGTATTCAAGCTCCCCTCTCAAAAAATGAGTATGTCAGCAAGTAGCGGCAGCTTACCATTTTCCTGTACTTCCAGTTCGCTTGCTGGAAAAACAACAGGTTTTCTTTTCTTGTGTCAAAACATTAAAATATACAAAAAAAAATCACATTTGTTTCTGCAATTTCTGTGCCAAAACCTCAAATGCTGTAGAATAAAATGTAAAGCAAATACATATTCTGCTACTAAACTTAATCTCTCAGAAAAAATGAGATATCTTGTTAGATGCTTCATCATTCACCGTGCATTACACCAAATAAATATTTCGCTACGATAAATATGCAGATTTATGCAAACTGCATCCTAGCTAAAGGCGTAACATCCACTATACCTACAGCATGACCACGTAACACCAGTGACCAAAATCTTGCATCTTTACATCAATCCTTTGAATTGTTAAGACAATTGGCTAACAACCACAAACCACCTGTAATTGCCCATCCATACCTGATTCTGATCGTAAAGCTGGCGGAGACTGTTGTTCCACGAAACTAAAGGAAGCCTCTGAAGAAGTACCTAAAAAAAGTGGGCAAAAACTGCAATTTCAGAAAATTACGATGGAGAATTTACAGCTTGTCAACAAACTACATTAAACAAAAAAAAAAACTGTCGTCTTCACAATTTTTTTTTATACAAAGCAAAGGAGTATTCCTCTATCGTTACCATCCTTGGTTTTGCAAAAGAAGAAATAAAGTCATGAAATTTTACTAACCACCAATTTAAAGTAAGAGCATAAATTCCACAAAAATCACTTCATAATCAGGCACTCTTAAAACTCAGTGCATTACAACAATACTGCACGATTAAATACACTGTCTCAGTCTGTAAGAGTAAAAGAAACTGACAATGACACAATGCCCAACTTTCTGCCTCAACAATAACTGTCATGCCTACTCTATACTGCTCTAATGCTTATGCCATCCTTAATAAGAGCCACATAAAGGAAACTCAGACACTGTAGTCACGCCTTGCAACCCAGCTTAAGCCTGCACAAGAGTTTTCACCCTCAATGAAAATTTCTGAAAATTTTCTCTGGTGGTTAAATGTTTAGGGGAAACCCCAAAGGTGGAGTAGATTTGTAATAAGGGAGTAATTACTCATTGACATCCACCCGAGCGCAGCCACACGGCTACAAAGGAAGGCTATACAGCTTTCTCAGGAACTTCGTAGTTAAAGAAAAATTCGTCCTTCTCTGGACCAGGATGAATTTTTCTTTAACTATGAAGTTTCTGAGAAAGCGCTTCCTTTGTAGCCATATGGCTGCACTTCAAAATTTTGTCTCATCTGCAATTTATTGAATGGCATTTCTTCAAAACTTCTGCACATCAAATTTTTCCATACAAATACATTTGTATACTTGGGACAATGAAATTTCATACACACATGACAAGCATGCTCAAGATTACTTAGGTGGCAGTATTATATTATACTGAAGATGAATAGATAATACAAAGATGACTACGCACTTCTCCCATGGCAGACCTCAAGCTGATCTAAGCCAAACAAAAGTTAAAGCGACATCTCTGAAGATACCTTCTGTAAACAAACCCTGCCTTAAAATATATAAGCTCAAATAGATGAAAGACCCAAGCAGTTTGATCTTCACTGGAAACAACAGAACCCAAAAAAATACATTCGAATTCATGCATGCAGAAATATTCTGACGTATGTGTCACTGATTGTGAACAGTTATGAGACTGTGGCATACTTGTGTGATTGCCATGAAATGATGGCTCTCTGTGTAACACTTGCAGCAGCCTCCTGCTATGCTGCTGAGATGCAGGTGCTGAATCAAAGCTTCTTGGTAGCTCAGAGACATTGTCTGCAATATTATAAATATTGAACAAAAGGTTAGCAGGGACTGAATTGACGTGATTTTAGTAAGGCATATGGAAAGCAATCTACTCGAAATATATGCCCTTGCTTTTCCCGAAATTGCTGACAAGAAATGTGATCTATACTGCTGAAAGGCATGAGTTTGTAAACAATGAATTTCAAGTGGTGTAAACATACCTAAAAGTTCTAATCTGCTGTCTTGGGAAAAATATTCTTACTAATGATTTTTGCACTGCACTGTTCTTAGAGGGACAGAACACAGAATTTTAAAGATCCAATCTTTTTATCAGTACAACGGAAAGCTCGCTCGCTAAGGTGCTGTATTCCGCAACGGTTTTATTGGGAACGTAGGTAATTTTAACTGAGAATTTTTGAGTCAATGCATATGCCTGTTTTCAAATATCCTGATGCTGGAAACCATGAACAGCGAGCGCGGTGGTGACTGCACATCGGCAAAAGTGCTGCAGCAAAAACTAATGTAAATCTCACCCACCAGACAGTACAAAGATATTTTTAGTATATGGAGTAGCGTTCATCTCAGTTTCTATACCCAAAACTGTTACGGCACCGTGATTTATGTCGCATCGATGAAAGTTTTAGAAAGTTTTAGTAGACCGTGGTTGCATCATGATCATCAGCCTGACTACACCCACTGCAGGGCAAAGGCCTCTCCCACGTCTTTCCAATTAACCCTGTCCTTTGTCAGTTGCCGGCACCGTGTCCCCGCGAACTTCTTAATCTCATCCGCCCGCCTAACTATGCCGCCCCCTGCTGCGCCTGCCTTCTCTTGGAATCCACTCCGTTACCCTTAAGGACCAGCGGTTATCTGGCCTTCGCTTTACATGCCCTGCCCAAGACCATTCCATCCAAAAAATTTAAAACACTGCGGCGCTGTCTAGTTAAAAAAGCTAAAAGGGGCCCAGTCTAAGATGCTAAGGGCACACTGGAAGGAGTGTAAAGTACAATAAAACACGACGAACGCTCCTGAATGATGAAAAAAAAAAAAAAAAACGCTTACACTTAAACAAATAAGTGATGTTTTACCAAGATGCGGTTGGTTTGGTTTGGTTTGTGGAGTTTAACGTCCCAAAGCGACTAAGGCTATGACAGACGCCGTAGTGGAGGGCGGTCACGTGGTGGACTACAGTGATAATGGCAGGTTTCACCACAAGATGGCTTTTTATGAAATTTTCAGTGCCAGATTAGTTATAAATCCTCATTTCTTTGATATTGCAGTGCTCAATTCTTAGTCTGAGCCATGATATTTTCATTCCTGCCATAATCTCATGCAAGATTCGGTGAGTGTTCTGTCCCTTTAAAAACAATGATGTGAATGAATTTGATTTTTTTTTGATGAATTTGAATGAATTTTTTCTTACCTTCATCCAAAAAATTATGTGGACTTCACGGTGCATGCCTCTACAACACGAAAGCCACTTGGCTCATCTGCAATGAGTACATCAATGTAGAAAAATCATTTTACTGCTTCAGAAATTAACTGCATTGCTTTTCATAAAAAGATTACGAGGGTCATAACTTGTAATAAAAAAATTAACACTTTTTCACCCTATACTTATCTTGACATTGACAAAAACAGTGTACCTGAAATTGACTCCAGAGCTGATATGGGCCGAGAGTTCGTTGTGACCACAGCCACGTTTTCAGGAGAACCTGAATCGCAGATACAAATTTAGACCGCGTACGTGGATAGCCAACCTTGAACTTCAAACCAAAATGTGCAGTGTGGGAAAGAATGCTTACGTTTCTTAGCGGTGAAGCTCCTTGGTGGTGGTGGTGGCTCAGCGTAGTCATCATCAGTGTCGGAGGCATACACATGCCTTCGGTGAATTTTCCTGCGCTTTCGTGTGCCTTCATTAGTTTCACTTTCTGTATTCAAATCTGATGTGTACTGGGCCATGTCCAATTTCCTTCTAGCACTGTTGTAGCAGGCTGAAAATAAAATGGGAAGTGAATAATGGAAGAAAGCAAGGTCATAGGTGTTAACAGCGAACATTTACGTTTCATGAGGTATTATGAAGAGCCCCAGTTTTCATACCAAATATGCCTTTGACTTCGATGGCATGCATTTGCCAAGAGAGATCAGGGTCAGCGTTCCTACTGGCCATTCGTGCAGCAGTGTCTCCACTTCCTGGAGGCCAAGCACATTTTTCTTCGTCAATCCATTTGCAAGGCACGACTGCGACCGAGTTTGACTCCAGAAAATGAACAACAGCAAACGCCATCTGTAAAATACAAAAACCAAACAGTGCATGACTTCTAATTATCGTTATCGCATTATAAACTGTGGGCTGGTGGTACCTTACTGTAAGTTTAATGCAAAAGTCCCTGAACTTTGTCTTGCATGCTTTCATTGCTACACTTTTGATGTATAAAAGAAATCGTGCTCAGTAAGTTTTCATAAAATTTCTTCATTAATCATTTGTTTTTTCTAAACTTTAACCTTCAAATGATATTTTTTTCAGAACCAGGGATGCAGAATGCAATAATTACAAGCTCAAGAAAGCTCCTTTATGATATACCCTCAAATTAAGTAAGCAATAATTAATTTGCAGATCAAAACTGCATTTTCAATGTTTCCACCATCTAGACTACGTTAAGAATGGTAGGCTAAATTTATTTTCATTATGAAGTTATCTTTTGTTTTCTTTTTAGAATGTAGAAAACAAAAGCCAACATGTATGATGAAAAAACCATTAGATATAGTGGTTTTGTACATGAAGGCACAGAAAAGCGCTCAAAATTCCTAATACATCCTGTGCCATGCGTACAACAATTCTCATACTGCTACCCCCTTTTACATAGTTGGAAACTAAAATGACTGTGCTGATTGTATACTCTACCTGCATCAAACAAGCCGGTGTAATAATGCTTCAGTGAGGCAATCTCCATTCTTACAAAGGACTACTGCTTTAAAATTCATTTTCGGCATTTTGCCCCGTTGACTGCCCATTGCTCGTAGCATCCTGATCTTCCATTCTGGCTGTCTGCTGCCCTTTCCTCATTATCATTTCTTTTTCGCCTGAATCTTCGCTGAGTTCTTGCAGTTGGTTTCATCCCTTGCTATTATTGCATGGCCAAGTATATCCTCTTCAATTTGCACAGAAGAAAAACACCTTGTGTCGCAATGCTCTTTTGCCAAAGATGCCCTCCCACCATTAAAATTCATCATCATCAAATGATCATGTGTCGTCGATGTTCCTTTCCCAAATATTTAGAGTCTGGTATAACCTTGGTTCTGCAGAGGGCTTCCGATATCCAAATGTAGTCTTTATGCATCCAATTGGTCACAGCAATAAGGCTTTCTGTTCATTTGGGGTCTATCTATGCTATCCAGTACATTACTGCTCATGCCACATGTCGCAGAGGCAATACGACATACTCCTCAAAATCTCTTACTGGCCCTTGATGCACTGGTAACCTAACCAGCTTTCTCACATTTTTGAGTGGCCAGCACTTTAATGGTGACAAGTGTGAAACCTTGTGCACTCCTAACAACACAGAACTAAAAGGCTTGGTAAAAAGATGTTCTGTATTGCAGTATTGCTGACCAATAATGCACGGCTGATCATCATTCCTCTGAAAAGCAAAGTTCAGCGCTACTACTATGCTGTCATCAACAAGACAACAACAGTCTTCCTTATTGACTGCCAGAGTAAATGCAGGAAACTTTGCCTGCCAGTACTGTGGTGGTCTGCAATCTTCAGGCAGTGGTCCATTACTGTGTTCATCACAAAAGGTAACTTCAGTGTGCGGATGGAAAATGCGAGCAGCAAGAAACAGTTGCTCATGCACTCGATTGCAGATTTGCTGCAGATGTTGGTTGCGCTTCCGGAGCATTTTTTTCAAGAGCTGAAAATTGTTTTCAAATGTAAAGGCACTGAACGAATCCAATGCTCCATGAATTTCCACATCCTTAGCCAAGTGGATGAGGCAGTGAATGTTGTGTGATGCATGTTCAGGCCCATAAAGATCACAAAAGGTCCTCACAAAGTATACGAGTAGCTCATGTGCATACTGTGACTGACTGCAGCTCAGTTCCTCGTCTACAAGTATGGAAATGGCACAGTGCAGGGTAAGAAAGTTGACATACTGAGGGTAAGGTAAAATACCGCTCAGTAGCATCGGTCCTGTGTACAGGAGAAACAACCGCAGCTCAACAGCTTTCCATCTGTCCAAGTCTTCGAGGCCTCTGGGCTTTCGAGAAAATTCTCTAGGAATGTAGCTTTTCAAAGTTAGACTGAGAGATGATATCAACTGTCTGTCTTTCAAAGCAATGCGAGTATCTGGTGGCCCACTAATCCAAAGACTGAGGAGCTTCTTCATTACGCCCAGGCATACTAGATGCATATAGTCCAAGGGCACATTTTTTATGACATCAAATGGGAGCTGCAATAGCACAGATGTTCCATGGTGGTGCTCCAAGTCACATTGTGCTCGAAATGACTCATCTGTGCGGAGTGGTGCATCAAGGTTGGGGAATGCCATCCTGCCATTTATGTACTCACCTTGCACTGTACATTTTGGGCAGCTGGAATAGCCTGCATGCCCTTTTGTGACGAACACGAAGGATCGTGCAGGAGCATCACAAACAATCTGATCAAGAGAGACACGAAGTCTGCGTTTCTTTAGAATGATACCTTTTTCAATGAGCTCTTTTGCTTCATCCACAAATTTTCTGAGGAAGTCATTAGCAGAATCCGGCTTTGAAAGGCCAGCATAGGCTCCAACAACAAATGGTGGAATTTTGTTGCTTGTGTTTCTCACAGCACACTGAATGGCCCAAATTTGAGTAGTAGAGCTCTTCGATACCGGTAGACCATCTACATTAACTGCTAATTTCAACACCTCAGGAAGATCTTCAGTTGTTCTCAGTGCTGTCTGGAGTCCATACTTTAAACCGATGTGACAGTACTGGCCTGGATGCATGTCTGTGATTGTGAGTTGCCCTCTTGCTGAACGCGGGGTCTGCAGGAGACAGCGAGCATCTTTGGGCAATTAAGAATGGCAAGGATGTAGTCTCAGCAATTTCAAAAGGTCACTAAGGGCAACGTGGGTGATGTTGTTCTTGAGGGCCCAGTTCCTGAGACCAGTTTGTAGGCTGTCTTCATTTTCTTCCTCCTTGGAGCCAGATGGCTGTTCAGAGATATCATTCGAGGAGTGCTCTTGTGTAGGACAATGCAGTGGGTCACATTCATGATATGGACTTTCGACACCAATGATTTCAGGCAGAAGGTCTTCTTGTGAACCATTCATTGTCATGTCACTACTGTGTGCCCTTAAGTCGTCATCTATAATAGGAAGTGCCCTTTCACATGAATTGCTCTGCAATGCGATAGGTGGAGAATAAGAAGGCTCTTGTGGACATTCTGTTTCTGCATAGCTTCTGGATGAACTCGGAGAAACATGGACACAACTAGATGAACCAGTGGATGCCTCATTGCACTGGCTACTGTGTCCTTCTGCTCTCAAGAGCCGAGATACTTGTTTGTAAGCTGCGCTTGGGTACTTTGAGTTCATTGCTGCAGATAGTCCTATGTATTAATCATAATTCCAGAGTCTCAATTTCAAACATCGCTTGCATCTTCAGAATCGCTATTGAGAATTGAAGATATGCAATGGGTATGACTGGATGAGAGCTGCACAGAAAAAAAAAAAGAGAAATGGCCATCTAAGAGTTTGTTCAATACATGCTGACCTTATGTCCTTAACGTAAGTGTAGAAATCAATTACATAAAATAAAGCAAGAAAAATTTTTGTGCCAGCTGAAGAAGAGAACGAGCTTTCTTGCTGTGTTCAGGTCACCAAGCTGCGGGTAGTATGCGTTTTGTGCCAGGGCTAGTTCCCAGAGGGATGCCTGAAGATGGTTTTGTCAAGAATAATAAAAACTTATTTGTGCGCTAATCAGTTATGCTATTGAAAATTCAAATTATGTGTCTTATGAGGGGGCTCTACTCACACCTAATATGGACTTATACACGATAATATACAGCAGTAAAAAGGAGTTTTTGTGCTGCTTTGTCTAAGTTTCCGTTCAACTGCTCTGTCATGCGCAGTTATAATTATGTAAACTTTCACTACATTCACAAAGCTACGATGGGAAGCTGGAAGGAGTTACTAGTGTAAGACAGAGGCATCCAGCTAACCATATGCAGGATGAAACTATCAATATGAGCACTATATATCTAGGGCCCTTTGTTTCCAGGTTTTATTTCTTGTAGAATTCTGGGGATGACAATTCGGCACTATTTTTTAGCTCAATTAAGTTTGCGTACATATCCAGCTATTCAGCAAAATTTTCCGTAATTAAAGATTTTTAGGGACCTTTTTTTTTGCACCAAAGGAGAATTTACTATAAGCTCTTGTTTTCGTCCACAACACAATATGTCCTAATTCTTGCTCAATATATCACAAACATGGAAGTGGCAAGTTGCATTGAAAAACTGTTTACTAAACCAATTTTTTTTCTCGTCACCTGTTACAATTATTTTTTTTGTGTGTATACTAACAATCTCCTACACAGCACCTTGTACACAGTAAAAACAGTCATTCAACATCAAAACAACAACAACAAGTGGCCATTTTAACATTCAAGTGCCCTGCAGCAGGCCCTCATTAATCTGAACACCATTTAATACAATTACACAGATTAAATGCCTGGTCAATACTCTTGTTTTAGCCTATCATTTCAAAAAAGTGGGTCTCAAATGCATCTCTCAAATTAAGCCATATCATGAATAACAAGCGTCGAATGAGGTATAAGATAACCAGTTGAATAAAAACACTCCTCTGAACTCCTCTGGAAACACCACAGGATATCCGCTACTTTTCATATGGTGCCTTCAGTTCTGCGTAGAAAAACATACATTCTCGACATGTTCTTTCTTTTCTGTATATATCATAGTGAGAAAATGATTTCCTTACCATTGTGTATTTTCTAAAAGGCCTATTTTTGGGCAGAAAACACATTTAACCCAACTCTTAAGAAATATGTTTGGGGTGCAAGAATGGGAAAAATCGTGTTTTAATCGAAAATGAAGGAGTATACAATTAATGGCCATCCAGCTCTTCTTAATAGTAATATTTATATTTATAAATATTTATATTTATAACGCACCAAAACAGTTTCACGGAATTAGTGATATGCTTCAGAGTTGCATTCATTCTCTTCATCATGATCAGGGCCAACACAAATTGCAATGATCTACAAACAATGCAGGTGGCATAATTACCTAGAATATAGATTCCAGCTGTACTACCCCCCATCCAGTTAACTCTGCAGAGCATTTTGTAACAGTAGTAAGTCGTGATGGCATATACTTTTTCTTATTTTGATAGCCATATATTGTGGTAGGCCTGACCGGGAACAATCAAATCATAAGTATCTGGCCCTCCCAGCTTCTATGGAAATTAATCAACATTTACCCCCCCCCCCCCCCCCATTTCCCTTCATCAATCCCAGAAGAAATGTAGGCTGCATTCGGCTCTAGGCTGTTGCACCATGTTGTATGCTCTGCAGTGAGAATATGTGGCACGCGTACTCACAGTCAACACACTTGTAACCCTCTCCTGCTTGGGCAGCACTGCTGTCTGCAGTATCTGAAAATGAATAAATAAATAAATGGAGCTAGATAGGGTCGCCTTTTAGCAGAAGCACCGATGTTTGGGCCAGTTCATGCTGACACATAATAGTAGAATTTCGCAGCACGCACAGGACGGGACTAAGATAGCAAACAAGCACGACAGGACGAGTGCTACACTTCCAGCTGATACTTTACTGAAAAAACCAAAGCTTAAATGAGCACTAAAGAGGATTCTGAGCTCTTCTTTTTATCACGGGAACTCGATCTACATGCTCTGAGCATTTTTAGAAAATTTAAATTATTTTCCTGTACGGCCGATTTCCATGTTAAATCGGATTAAACATCCCAGCTCCCACCCCTTTTTTTTAACTGACCTCCAAGAGCAGGAGTCAACCAATGCGTGGAGTGCTTTAAAGCCAGTTGCATGGCGACTTCGCTTTCGCTTTTATTAAGGCGAAAGCCTTTAAGCACTCATACTCGCAGCCATGACTCTCTCCGTCCGTCCGCTACATCTGAAGTGAAAGTCGTAACTAGTCATTACTGCGCACAGTTATGACTAAGTATACTCATTAACTAGTCATGAATAGTTAGATAACTAGTCATCACCCAATCATGACCAGTTAGTCATCAAATAATTAGTCATGAATAACTATTAATTTACTAATCATTAACTAATTAGCCATGACTAGCCAATCCAAGCTGCCCCACAGCTGCCTCCTGTGTGCCTACGGCCGTCGTCTCGTTGGTGGCAAGTATAGAGAATTTTAGTAAGATACAACTTAAAAAAAACAGCAGTTGCTAACACTGGGCCGTGGTCCGCGGCATCCTGTATTACTCTGCTGGCCAATCGCAACTGTAAACGAGATCAGCTTTTTAATGTTTTACTATATCAAACAATCCACGTATCAAAATTGTTGAGCTCATAATTTTTTTTCTTGTGCTAAGCTTCTTGTTTACGTAACAAGAAACGTTTAAGCAGTGCACTACTTTTTCGTCGCGGAGGAATTCTGTGCGTGGAGGCTGAATGTGGGCGGAGCTTCACTGCAGACTTTACTTGTAGCCGACTATAGTTCACTTTAGTGGCAAGGCTTTCGCCTCGCGCAAAGTGCCCCCTGAATTTTTTTTTTAGGTATTCAAGAAATAGTTTCAGTCGAAGATAACATAGCCGCAAATTAGCCCGCAGAAATAAAAATACGCGCGGATTATTTTCTTTCGAAGACCACTCCGCGTATTATGATTATATTAATTATTATTAACTATAATTACACGTATACTATACTATACGAGTAACTCCGCCGATGGCAGAGCAGCGAGCCGCCACTCGACTGGCTGAGAGGCACTCCACGCGTTCTCCTCCTGCTCTCGGAGGTCAGTTCAAAAAAAAAAAGAGGGGGTCGGCCGCACAGGACAATAATTAAAAGTTCCTTGGAGCGTGTGGATCGAGCTCCTGCGGTAAAAAAGGGCTCGGAATACTCTTTAGTGCACCTTTAAGTACGGTCCTGCAATTCGTCTAAAGGAAATTAATCTCAGTTTTCCATAAATGCCATTTCATTACATCATTATGTAATGCCTTCGGGCCTTTAAGGGAACAATAAATGAAATGAAATTCGCAGCACTGTGCTACCTGACACAATGACTCCCTGCTAGTCTGATATGGCATGCCTATAACTTCTCTTTCTACCTGATCAATTTGGTTTATCGAAACAGGGGTTCGAGAAACGACCGCACGCCTCGCTTGAACGCGGTGTGTGGTGCATGCCCGACTGCAATAAGAAAAAGTGAATAGTTTTCATTCCACGTTTCATGCCAGCGCTTCTATCCATTCGCCATGGCCACATAGGGCCAGTGTAAGGGAAGCTGTTGTGGAACTTTCGTTCCACAATAGAAAAGAAAAAGTAACATTCCCAATAGCCCGCGGTCAGCGTAATGCGAAAACCAGGTATCTGGCATGATTCACAGACCGAAATAATTAAGAACGCCTAGGCTACGACTCAACATCAACAGCATGAACAGTTACAAAAGTAGCGCGCGTACTAGCTGTAAAAATACTGTTCTTTGAACGATAACTGTGGTTTGTCGCCAAACGCAACAGCCGCGCGGCAATCCCAGCTCGCCGTTACCTTGAGAGCTAGGAATTTTACATAAGAACCATGCCAGGCACCTCACCGAAAACTATGACAGAACAAAGCGTTAGGACTGATGCTTGGGCGAGTTGGTATGCCATGTTCAAGAACAGCGCGAAAAGACAAGGACCACGGGAAGATACTCAAAGACCAACGCTGTCTTTGAGTATCTTCCTGTGGTCCTTGTCTTTTCGCGCTGTTCTTCTTGAACATAAGCGTGCCACGAGACGCAAATGAGTCTCGCATCGACCGCGGGAAGTAATTCCGGAATTGGCGCCCAAATGCCGCTTGGCGCCAAAATGAACCGCGCGGCGAGCTGCGCCGACCGCCGGCTCGAGGATGTCACGCATAGAGTTAATATAACCAATGTCACGTTCGCATCACTTTTGCAAGATAATATACCTATACATACCTAGGCAAACGTTGGAAAAGCACCACTTGCAGGGATGTCCTGATGGCTAAAAACCGCACACCTCGCATCACACAGACACGCGCCCGAAGGAAGACTGACATGCATACACATGCGCATGTGCTCTAGCGCAACGCCGCTCACTTAAACGTTTGAAACAACTGCTGTTTTTTAATGAATTAAAGTTGTGAATATAAATTTAACTTATTAAATAACATAGTTTAGTTAGCTTTAAATCAAAATAATTGTGCCAATTTTATTTTTGCAGTTATTAAAACTAATTAAGGACTTCATTAAGGTTTAACCGAACTTTAAACAAATGTCGGCCACTATGGGGCTCTTGCGTCATACACACGTCACAGGGCGTTTGCTTCGTTTTTCTTGAAAAGTATTGGTCCCGTATGGTCCCGTACATCACCTTTTTGGGACTAATATGAGCTGTTTTTTTCATTGGTAAATTTACTCTCAGCATTCAGTGCCAGAATGACTTTTCTAGAACATTGCTGGGCCCTAACTTGGTTTTATTTGTCAATTTATGTCCCGCTAAGATTTCTGAAAAACATTGTTTGTCTGTCACTATGGGACCTGGACATTCCATCCTTTTTGGGAGTTTGTGGGGAGGTTTTGTGTTTGTTGGGATACAGCCGCCTTTTTCCGGGCCGAGCCTTTTCCTTGGAACAGCGCTGGCCCTCACCATGCTAGGAGTTATTCTTTTCTTGGGGATTTTAGGTATACTGACCTTCTCTAACCTGTTTTCCCCTCGTACCCAACTCATCCACCCTGCCTAGATTTTCCTCGACCCCTTTTCCAGCTGCCGTTTCTCTTGCTGCAGCAAATTCTCTGAAAAATATAAGGAACCTGTCCCATCATCGCCTCCTCCTTTCCCCAACACTCGCCCAACGAGTATCGCCTGTAGCTAGCAAGGCGGCGAAAAGCCACACAACCAGCTCGCCGACGAAGCAGGCGCGCTCAAGATGACTCCGCTCGTTGTCGAGAATCCACATCCGATACGTTTTGACAACTATGACGTGCCTGCAAGATTCTATTTCTGAGTACCACCATACTTTTATCTGGAAATGTGTTCAGAAATGAATATGGTTCTTAGCGTAATGACCGCTTTAACTCAGCGCCGACCTTTTGTTTTCTCTGGCAGGAAAAGAGAAAGCGACAAAGCACTGGCGCGACTTCTGAATGTCAACTCTCACAGCGAAACGTCCAGCGCAAAGGAGTGAATAGAATGGTGAGAACTTTATTTTTCAGCTTTAATCAGCTTTGATGAAATGGATTTACCAAACACTGACTACCTCTTCAATCACCGTGACGGAGAGTTGTGTGGCCCAACTCATGTTGCGTTCATTACGACATTGGTCGTCTATCGTTTGTGCAAGATCAGTATTAGAAGAGCTTATTCTTCCACTGCAGCACTTCTCTGGCCACATGTAATATTTCCGTGCCGGGTTCCTTTGTGTTGGCCACTTGCAGGCATACAAGAAAATGCGGAATTCCTGGTCCCAGCAAACTTTATCCATGTTGTCTCTTAATTGATCACACATGGACTATGAGAAAAGTGCTTTCGTGTGGTTTTCAAGTAAGAGTTCCATCTCCCCTGTTGCATGCATGCGAAGCGACATCGATAGTTTAATGCCTGAACGCTGCTTGGGATGGTGTACAAATATCACAAGGCAAGATCGCCTTGTTATCAGAAATATTGCACGAGCAGCGACAAAGCATGCCTGCTTATGTTGCGAGCTTTCGGCAACGGCACCGCTCCGGGCTTCGAGCTTTGCTGCTGCCTGGCTGCCGTGGTCATCGCTAGGCCTATTGCCTCTTTGGCATCGAAGCCGCAGCGGCCGGCGCTTCGGAAGTCGCCCGAGCTATAATAAAAGGCTTACTTTAGACATCGCTTTGCAGTCAACAGCACCATTTCACAATAAAATAATAGTATGTGTAAGGCCGCTGCTAAATTCGAGCTGCAACTACTGTGTAGGGCGTTGCCCTCGCGGCGGTGGCTGTCCATTGTGAACGACAGCACCGCCGCTACCTTCAGGGCGCCCCCCACCCCTATCCCCCCTTAAGGCCGTTGTACGATCGCTTTTAAGCGGATCCGCCAGGCAGGCGGACTGGCGGACCGAACGACCAGACAATAGGCATTCGCCCCGTTCGGCAGGCGGAAGGAAAGTTGGTGAACTTCAACTTTGGGGCGGACGAGCGAACCGCCCGGCGACCGAATTGCAGCGATTGGCTGCTTTTTACGTGACGTAGGCATCCGCTCCTGCCGGGCAAGATGGCCGTCCGTCGACTGAACTGGGGAGCGAGGCATAGGTCGTGGCTGTAGTGGTGGCACCTATGCCGCGAGGCATACTATATTGGCCACATGTTGATATTACGAGTGTTCAGAGCGACTGCGAACTTCTCCGCGTGCAGCAGCGGCGAGCAGCGACAGTTTCCCGAGTTGAAATCGACGCTGATGTAGTTGACCACGACCTACTGTATACAGTAGGTCGTGTAGTTGACAGAGCGCCTCTTCAAACCGACGCAAGACCTACGCGTTGGCTGTGTCACGAAGTGTTTATATGGAGCTGTTTGTGGTTGCTGCAAGGGTTCCTAATTCCTGCGAGGATCATCACGCACAGCGGCGAACAACAGCTGCTCACGGTGAACTTTTGTGCGTGCATGAGCTGCGTAGCGCAGTGACTAGTGTCCGCGTAGTGAAAGTGATTGCGATCGAAGCGAGTGCTTTTACGTCAAGGCAGTGAAATGTGCGCCTTCGAGAGCTCACTACGCACGCCGTGCTTTCCGAATGCTGAAATGAACGTGGCGTTGTGCAGCTAGTCGCATTCGTTGCAATGGTTGCAGTGATCGCGACCGAAGCATGCACACGACGTTGTTGCTGGCTACGCATTCGTTACCATTTTGTTCGCGATTCGTGTTGGCACTGTGCTTGAGAATTGCCGTGTGTGCGACGTGACGCGACGCGAGCTTGGCTGCACGGCCGTAGGACTGTTTTGCGGCGACAACAGCGATGTCGCCATCCTCTGCGCTTTGGTGCTCCATTCAGTACGTTTTGTGATGATGGGTGCTCGGGTTACGACTCGCCGCAGAAACTGTGTAACCTGTGTTAAAACATCGGTGCAGTGCAAATGTATCTTCGGGAGCGTCATTTCTTTTTATTTCCTGCCGGCTGTGCGCACATTTGCCTGCAATAAACATATCGGCGTGATGAATGGGTAACTGAACACTTCCGCTAGCCATTTCGGTTTAGGTTGTAACAACATGGAAACAAGAATCATTGCCGCTTTTGAATCACGACTGATTGACAGTGTACAAATCTCTAATATGTGCCAACTCATAAGTCTGTTTTTCATGAGCATTTCAATTGATGTAGCACAGAAAAAAAAAAGTGTGGCAGCAGCTTATGCAATCAAAACTGACCACAGAGCAAGTTGAGCATAACGAGTCTTGATGAAAAAGAAAAAATATTGAGAAAACCTTTGCCATTGCTTTTTTTCTCTTTTTGCATAGCAGTGTTAAGTCAATATTGACAAATGCTTGGCAGTATTCAGTTCAAGTGGGATGTTGGTTTCCACTGCAATCAGAAAAATACAGTGGTCTTGAAGCACCTCATAGGCAATGACAGTGTCTGTTGTTGATTTTGCTCATGGTCCTTTTCGATCCGGGGATCAGTGGTACGAAACTGGATGTGTTCGCAATGCTATTGTTGCAGAGCTGCTTGCGAAATCGGCCTTATTGGTGTTAAGTGGGTGGTCAGCCGCAGCACTTTGTTTAACAAGCCATTCTCAAAGCTTTGAGAAGATCTCGTCGATGCACTTGCATATGTCTGTCTGCTACCACCTTCATTTGCCTGTGACTGCTTGCTACAGACATGACTACTTGCAGACTGCAAAATAAGCCCTGTGGAGCTGGTAAAGCTACGCTAGGAGCAAAGACGATGGTAACAACATCACTGCACAGGGTAGCAATTCTTGCTCTGTCGTCGTCCCTTAGCACAGTTTCGACATGCCAACTTGCCACCGGTGCACCCCACAGTACGCTATGATCAAGTTCTGTGAAATTTACAGAAAGCAACAACGGGAGAGGAAGTAGGTTGTATAGGCATATCTAGTGCATGCTGTACAGATAGCTTCCTGCCTTATTATAGCCTGGCCCCTCTGTTTATAATCCTTCATCACCCAGCACCTATGGCCCTATTTGTGTTATTGGCATGTGCTGCAAATCACCAAACACATTTCATACTCTTGACCCTGCTAGATTGTTTTGGCCCATTAAGTTGTTTGATTCAAATCGGCAAGCTTTAAGAAGACATTTCTGCAATAGCCAACTTTTTCTTGTTCTTCACGACATGCACCGTGACTGCAACATCCCCCTATGATGCTTTTGTTCTTTGCTTTGAAAAAGCATGCATTTCCCCTATTTATGTGAGGCTGGTTTTCTCGTGCTTTAACTTGCATCCAATAGCTCTAAACTGGATCCAAGCTTAAACAGCCAGCCTTCGGCAAATTTCCCTTGCCAATTCTTATGTATCTTGCCTTTTCCTGCAATCTCGGACGTCCGCCAAGGCACTCCTTTGGGCCTCAGCTTTTCATTACTTGCATTATTACCGTCCCTTCAGTGTTTTGTCATATGCCTTCACTGACAGCCATATGGTGTGTGCCATATTGCAATCAATACCAGCATTTCAGTTGTTCAAAACAACAATTAGCATGCCCTGGATTGTCCTGTTTGCTAATGTTACTAAGAATGCAGTAATATTGTTTTTTATTGTCAGCATTACATTTTGCCAACTTATAAGGCCTTCCGATAAAGGTATATTCACTGTATACTGGTTCAAATACCTAATAATCCTCATACACCCACCCACAACCTAGGATATTTACACCATGACGTGTTGTTAGTATCACCGTCTTCCAAGTTACTTGCATTCAATTCCCCTGTGTGTCATCAACTTGGGTATTCTAATGGCACATGGCACAAATCTAACTTAACTAGAATCCTTGAATTAGTTCAGTCCTGAGCCGCTTGTTTTATTTTCTCAGGCCATTTTTGAAGGTCCAGTGTGACAGCACCAAAAGTGCATATTTGAATGTCTTCATCTTATGCAGGTTTTTTTTGCTCCTTACCAACACGTCCCCAACTAATCAGTCCCAACTTGTAGTCTCTCGTGCACTAGGTGCACTAACACTCTTGTGCCTCGTTTAGCTCATATGCCACTGAATTTCAAGATTCGTTTTTGTTCGTGCCACAGAAGGCTGTAACGGTCTTGCATCCCACAAGGCTGTGTATCTTACTGTCCTGCAAAGTGGTTACTACAGAAATCATGCTATAAATTACGAACTCACTGAGCTCCTACCTGGCACACCATTTTAAAGCTCGCTACTAAAGTAACGTCATTTAGGACCATTGAGGTGTGATAAATATGAAAACAAATAGATCTGATATAGTGCTCAGTCACTCGGTCACCTCGGCAAACCAGTACAATGCTCTCTTATGCATAACGTGTTCATTGAGAACTATTGGGGCAGATTTACACAATAGTAGCATTTGGGCTAACTTTGCGCAAGCTAGCTCTAGCTACCTACATTCGCTCACTGCAAAGCTAAACATGCATTAGTGCACCCAGCTGTTGTTGACCGGGCTTCTCTTTGTGCTTGTCTGTTCTGCTCAGCTGAGCAACACACTGACTTCATGATGTGCCTCAGTGAGAATTCTACATCTGTATGCTTATGCATGTAACTTGTATATAGTCACATGTACTAAGGATAGTATTGACTGGGCAATTGGTTCAGCTTAAAAGCTCTCATCATCAGATTGCAGCAAAGAGATAGCAATAAAAGGCAAAAGTCATCACTGCCTTTCTGTTTTTCTTCGTCATCCTTCGGCCTGACTTCAACTTGGTTTTTTTCCAACTTCCTTATGACTACTGATGGCTCAGTTAATTCGTTTCCTTGCAACCCAGACTGGCAGTGGAATAAGGATATTTTGCTAAGAAATTGGTAATTAGTAACTAGTACGACATCATTCTATATATAACAAGTGGTGCGGATATCGATTAACAAATACAGATTCTCTCTTTTGCTTGCTGCTTTGGGAATCATAGTTGCCCTTAAAATTTCTCATATTATTTTTTACTGATCAGAAAGGACGTACCTTCAAGATTGCTGTAGAGCTTTACTGGAGAACTTAAGCATCTATGGCCCACACATACTTCAATGGCTTATTTTTCAATTCATTCTGTCCTGAGACATCATAGCTCTTATTTCTGAAAATTAACTTTTTCGCATTCTGCTTGATATGATTGTGTTTGTTTGAGGTAACTGCAAAATATGAAGCAGTTCCCGTTCCCTTGACTATACAACGCATTCTATCCTAGTCTCCGCCAATATTTGCTATGTAAACTTTCCAAATCGGTTCTTGCATTTCCTTAACCTCTAGGCCAGTGTACTTACTCCCTTATCTAATTATGTATGGATTAATGAGGATGGCACATGTATACTTTTCTGAAATATGAAGCAACCACTTTGTTTTAAATTCATGGGACAGTTATGAATGCTTTGTGGTCGTACGCACAATACGCCACCTTGTTTCTGTGCATGTCAACATTGATTGGCTCTCAACAGAACTTTCCACACTTGTTTACTATGCTGCATACTGGTTTGCACAATGTTCACTGCAATGTCACCTCAGGAAGCACTGGTAAAAGGAAGCGGCCTGCCCACTGTCACTGCAGAACAAAAGCGTGCACTTTAGTACAGTGATGCGCACCATATCCGCTTTGAAGCCACTGAGCGGTATTTCTATTTCGATTTTCGTAATGGTGTGAAAAACATGACGAAAAAAAATCAGAAAAGAAATCAGTATTATTGCGTCGTCATTTTTCTGTGATATTGTAAACACCTGCAGTTAACACTGATCTTCCATATTAGTAAAGGTTGGGAACATTGCAATTTCCTCATGTATAGATGCATTCATATCTGATGGTAACATGCTAAAATATGCTGATTTTTTCATGCATGCATAATACACACATACACATACACCTTTTCTTTAATGAGAGACAGTGGCGTGTTTGATGTCATTTGACCACACATACTATGATGTGGATAGAGTTGAAGTGCGGCGGGAGTGAACAGGGACACAAGAAGAATGATATACAGGTGATGCTGGATTTCCCATAGCTGAAGAACCAAGCTGGGCAGAAATGATCTGGTTTGGTTTGGTTTATGGGGTTTACCGTCCCAAAGCGACTGAGGCTATGAGAGACGCCGTAGTGGAGGGCTCCGGAAATTTTGACCACCTGGGGTTCTTTAACGTGCTATGACAGAGCATTGTTAAAGGCTGTGAACAAGCAGTCCACATCAGCAGCAGCAGATGCCCTCTCTACAGATGCAACAACCAATCTTGTCAAGGTCATCTTGACGTCAGAAGCAGTAGCATGGACTAAGCCTCGGTACTATTCCCTTTTATCTAAGAGCACACAGAGGCATCTGCTCTACGTCACCTCTTGTGTAGGACAGTCCAGCATACACTGTTCGTGATATCGCTTTGGACAGTTGGCAGTATCAGTGAGGTGTTTGTTGCGGGTTGTCTCTTTTTGTTTCATGTTAACTATGCGTATCTATTCCTACAACAAATATTTTTGTTTGCATTGAATTGGCATCTAAGCTCAGTCAACAACCAATGTTCAGTTTTGGTTTTTGGCTGTCAGAACATGTTATCACCGAACACAATAGTCAGATTCAATTTAAGTCTGCAGTGAAGCTCTGCCATCTGGACCGCCGCACAGAATTCTTCTGCGCCAAAAAAAGTAGTCCGCTGTCAAAACTTTTATTGTATACTACCATAAGAAGCTTATTACAAGAAAAAATGATAACTTCTAGAATTCTGATACCTGGATAGATTAATAAAGTCAAGCATCGAACAACTAATTTTGTTTACTGTTATTGGTTAGTGGAGTAATACAGGATGCCTCGGGCCATGACCGAGTGCTAACAACTGCTGTTTCTTTTAAGTTTTATCCTACTATACATGAGGTACGCGGTATGTGAACCAGAATCATAAAATTTCAGTCACAGCAATTTCATCTTGCTCAGATGTTTGATGTGTGTTCCACAAGGTCACCATCCTCAAATCCAGCAAACCATTGTCATGAAATGCACCATTATTTTTTTACTTGCAGTTATGTTGTAGGTAGGTAGCCAACGTCTGTGTTAAGGTACTCCACTCAGGATGTCGGTTTGCTTCTGCAAACAATGGAAACTCACTAAAAGCATGTGTTTGATTTCACAGACGGTTACCAGTTGAAAATAATAACAGTCATATTCACCCGACATCACTGCTATCATTCAGCAGCACAGAGAACCCTATGCAACAATTTTGTGGCAACAAACGACAGAGTGCAGGAACCACTGTGTATACGCATGTATGGAGTGCATGCTGCACGTACTGTTTCTTACTTCAGAATGCTGGCCTTTGCCAGTTACCACCCAGCAGCTATTGCCCCATTTCCATCACCATGCAAGATCAATGCTCAAATGCATGTGCGGTAATTAGTATCCAACTGTACAGCACTGCATACAAGAATTCCCAGTAAGTGTCAGCAGTTCACCCATGATGGCTATCATTAATCCTGCTTTTCAATTATAACCTCAGGAATGTCTTCAGGTACTTTCCCTGGGCCTTTTCACACCTCTGTCCCATTATGGGGACAGTGCTTCTAATTAGCCCCCTCAGTTCATCCATCAATAACTGTTCCCTCTTGAGGCTGTTCACTGGTACATGTTCCTCCATAATGTCATTTTCCACCTGTCTTAGTTGTTTTTTGGGCTTCTCCCAATAAATGCAGACTTCATAACCTCTTTTGTCAGTTAAATTGTTACCCTTTGTCATTGTATGACCGTCGCAGCATTCCTTTCTGAAAATTTGACATCCTTCATTTTAAATACCCCTAGTATGCGGTCTTGACATTGCGCGCATCCATCCCGGCATCCGTGGGATTGGTACGCGTTACAGATTCCGCAAATATGTGCTTCCGAATTCGCTCACGCGGATATGTACAGGTCACAGCCTGCCTTAATTTCGAGTGCTACCATACTGTACATGCGCCCGTTTCTTCGCCCTCCATCACGTGCCCCAGTAGTACGGAAGCTCTTTCGCAGCGGCTCAATGCGCGGGCACAGCGGGGAATCAAGGCATCAACCCACGAGACGATTCACTTTGAAACCGGTTCGCATCTCCGTGGTTCGCCGCGTGGCGTCACCTTTGCGTGTGCAAAGTTCTTCGTCCTGTTGCCGGCTGAACTTCGGCACGCCATGGCTATGCCGAAGTTCAGCCTAGGTGCCGGTCGCCGAGGAGCAAAAAAAGACCACGTTTTCGCGCCGTCTAGGTTGCCAACAGGAGCATGCTATTGGACAGACGGCAATCCCGGGCGCGCCAATCGGAACGCTTTAAACCATCCGCCTCGTCCGCCAGCTCCAAAATGATCGTACAACACCCATTCCGCCCCACGCCCGAGCGAAGGCCGAAAGCGAGCGGTTCGCTCGCTGGCGGATCCGCCCAAAAACGATCGTACAACGGCCTTTATGCATACGCTAACGTCGGAAAGGCGCCTGATGGCCCACAGCGGCCTTGAAGGGTCAACGCTCATTTCCAGCTACCACGGTGCAGGGCGCTGCCCCGCGGAAGGGGCTGTCCATTATTCACAAAAGCCCCTCCAAGCACAGTGCAGTAGGGAGTTGGTCTTTTGACGCACTACTATCTTCACGTGTCTCTATCAATTTGTGGGGGAAAACAGGAACCCTTTCGTAGCTGGTATGCCGAGCCGACAGAGAGAGTCCAGGAAAGGACGATTCGAGCATTTTTTTGGCGATGTGGGGAACGACATGCATTCCTCACTTTTATCCGCCCGCTCATCGATCACCCTTGTCCGAGCGCCCCACCGTCTGTGCCGTACCGGCTTCTCTCTCATCTATTGTTTGCACATGGCAAGCACTGAGGACAGGGGGTACGCATCTGTACCAAGATCTTGACTTGCAGTGCGAGTGGAAAGGGGGGGGGGGGCGGCGGTGTGCTTAGGACAGGTCGGAAGGAGAGCCCCAACGGGAGAGGGTGTGCATGCTTTTACCGACGAGAGAGTGCTGTAGTATTTGTTTGTTTTGGATTTTGTTCTCTTAGAGACCCTGGGTTTGAGGCTGTGCCAAACCCACGGGTGGGTCTATGTTTGATTGGGGAATTGATGCTTGGGGCGGGCCACTTAAAATGACCGCCCCATTTCTTTGTTTGTTACGGTTATAAAAACCGAAGTGAACGGATGGAGACCAGCCTGAGCTGGGGCTCCATGCTTAGCATGTAACATTCTGCTACTTAGGCTCTAGCCTGCTGGGTCGAAGAGTAAAGTAGCGCAAAGTTTGTTTTTCCCTTTGTAAATTTATGTCTGATGTTTTCCAGTTTTACTCCTTGTACATGTATATGTTGTAAATATATGCTTCTCTTATATCTGTCATCATCTGCAAGAAACAACGCCTCCTGGTCTTCCTTCGTGCCGAATCCACTAGAGGAAGGGCTTGGGAACCTTCCTGTGAAGAAACGAACAAACTTTACTGTATGGTCACTTTCCGCGACTCCTTCAGCAGCGCTGCGAGCGGGCGCCAGGCGAGCCGGACCCCACGTCGGGCCAGCGGCAGCTGCGAGACGGTTGTGGCAAGAAATTTGCTCGTATCACAGTCGTTACCTTTACCAGCAGCTCAGTATTGGTCAGCGATCCTCAAAAATGACACATTTTTCACATTTCTTATCCCAGGGTTTATTAGTTACGTCAAGAACACACTTTAGCTCGTTTTTATGACGCCGGCAGGCGGGATCCAGGCTGGCCGGCCGGCGGGCATGCTCGGCGTACCTAACGTTCGCACAAGAAAATACAAAGCAGCCATGATACCAGACAGGATGCTTCCTAGATTCGAGCAACGACAATATGCCTGTGCAAAAGTGGATCTTTCGGCAACGACACCACCTGCGGCAACGCCGCGCGACGAACTGCGCGCTGGTCCCAGGCTGCCCTAGTCGTCGCTAGGCCTAGCTGGTTTCACACATCGAAGCCGCAGCTGATGGCGCTTCGGAAGTCGCCTACGCTATAATAAAAGGCCTACTCTTCACATCGCTTTACTGCGAACTCGTCCCATTATAAAAAGATATGTTCGATTTCCACGACGCCTTCAGCAACGGAACTAGAAGACTGCAGGCCAACCGCACCTAGTAGCACCAGCACCAATTAAAGCGGCTATGAAATTTGCTTGTATCGCAGTCATCACTTTTACCAGCAACTCGATATTGGCCAACGATCGTCAGAAATTATGCATTTTTGACATGCATTTATTCAAGGGCTTGCTATGGAGGAGAACAAACACTACTATAGTAGGATACAACTTAAAAAAACAGCAGTTGCTAACACTGGGCCGCGGTTCGCGGCGTCTTGTATTACTTCGCTGCCCAATCGCAACTGTAAACAAAATCAGCTTTTTAATGTTTGACTATATCAGACAGTCCATGTATAAGAATTCTAGAGCTCATAATTTTTTTGTTGTGATAAAACTTCTTGTTTACGTAACAAAAAACGTTTAAGCAGCGGACTGTGTTTTTGTCGTGGAGGAATACTGTGCGCGGAGGCTGAATGTGGGCGGAGCTTCCCTGCAGACTTAAAGGGACACTGAGGAGAGCACTATTAATATTTTTTTTATAGTAAAATCCGATAGTTCGGCATGTCATGGCTTTGTTGCCACTTGGCCGGCAGCGAAAGATGCATTTATTTCTAAGAAATTTGGATTCGAAGTTGAAAAAGTTTTTCCCGCCGCTCTGATTCAAACTTGGGATTCGTCTATGACGACAGAGGACTAAGAGACGTGAAACATGACGTGCACATGTATCTGAGTCAAAATCATGCTTCTGACATGCCTGGACAGCATGTATCCTCGGCACACTGCACGTTACCAGTAATGTTTGCACGGTTAGCAGGTTAATGCCCTGAACCATGCCGTTAGTGGGCAAGCAACTCAGCCCTACCACGTTGTTGTGCAAATTTCTCGCCGCCTCTCGCACCCCGCATGAGCGAGGAGAAAGTGCGTTTCCAAGGCAGCGATAGCCAGGCAGACCGAGAGGGGAATATGTGAGAAGCTGAAGACTCCACAACCCCCCTTTCCTGCTCCCCATTTCCATGGTCACGGTGGCATCTGAGCCATGACGAACGCTTCTGCTATCATGTTATCAGCGTGATCGCGTGTTTATCTTCCTAAGGTGCGTTTGTTGTACCACCATTGCTACATGGTACCATGGGGCAGAGGGCCTCAAAAGGAAGAGTAGTGTGTGCTGTTGTCTGGAGTGGCAATGGTAAGGCATAGTAATTACCATGCCTAACCAAGCCGATCAATTCAAAATGGTGCATTTCTTGATGGTGAAGAGTCTGCTTTGCTGCAGCAGCGATATGTGCTTAAGGTTCACGAGTCTGAAAAATATGAACTTTTGAGCTCAACAGAATCCGAAATATTGGTTGCAAATATGTACACATTTTTATAATGTCCATGATTGTTCGGCAACAAAATCTGAAATGCCATGCGAGTCTGCGTTATTGGAGCCCAGAAAATTGGTCAGGTACTGTATTCAACTGGGTGGTGTTGCGACGCTGTTTTGTAGTTGGTGTGGCAGTATTCATCCCACTTAAGACTTCAGCCATGCCATGTCTCATTCATGCGCTCATGGAGTTGGTGGTTTATTACAGCATATCTGTTGTATGTTCATGTTAAGCATTGTTTTAATTCATTGCACAAACCTGAGCTCATTTAACCACTATAGACATTGTTACGAACTGTGAAGGAAACATTGTGACAATATTTTTTTTTTCTGCGCACTTGCATTAAAATTGAACACAGCCTAGAGTATTCCACGGTTACACTTACCTATGGTCGACAGATAATGATCAAATAAGTGTGATTTTATCCTCATTTTGCCCTGTTCCACCAGCAGCAGCCGTTTTTACCATCTCTTTTTTCTGCCCTTCTGTCAAACTGAACATCTTGGTGCCTTGAGGCGAACACATCAAAATGGCATTATGTTAGCAGGAGCAGTGAACTCCATTTTCCCTTTGTTCCTTTGCTGCTTGTTATTTGTTTCTCCTCTTTTAAGTTTTTGTTGGCTAAGGTGTATCACAGATTGCATTAAGGTTTGTCACAGCACAAAAAGGACAGCGCACGCACACAAGAACTGGACACTCACGGGACTCCCTATAAATTCATGAGTTTATTCAAGAAGTCATAAATTTATACAATGGTTACAGCATGACAAAACCAAATTATGATAGTGAAGCATAGAAGGTCACCATGTGACATGAGAGTGAGAGATTTACAATCTGTCAGATTAGTATTCAATTTCTTTTTTTGTTAAAGAAATTGACAGGTCACTAACGCATGAATTATGGTGCTTTGCAATATGGCAGGCCTCTATTGTCTCCCTCTCTAGCTAGGATTTGTCCTTGGCCAAAATCTGCCACACTCTGTATATTGACTGGCATTCCCGTTCGCTGCAGACACTACAATGGGCAGCCAGGTTGGCAGATACGGTTATATTTTCCACTTTCTTTTGTGCCCTTGCGGGTGCATGTTAACACTTCTGTCTCGGCCCAACATAAAAGGCACCACACGGGAGGAACCAGTTTTGATAATTGATGTGACATGAGTACCCAGGAGCATAAGGAGCAAGGGGTGCATTTGCAAGCCTAACTATTTTTTTTAGTAGGCTACGTAGCAAAAATGTAGCCCTATTTCTCACACTTCCTGCTATACAAATTTCAAATTCTGCCTGTACGATTTTCATGGTGGCCAAATGCCGTTGGCTTTTGCGAGTCTGCGTGATTGATTTTTACATTGGGTTTTCATGCTTCATTCTCGTTTCTCGCATTACAATTTGTAGTTTGGAGCATGATTTTGCCTTTCAGTACATGGCACCAGCTAGCTATAGTTGTGGCCATGGGGTGTGCTGAATTGTTGGATTGACTAATGAATGGGTTCATCATGTTTTGTGAGGCCAAATTCATGATAAAACAGAAATGCAAGGCATGGAGTGGGCAGCAGTGGAAGTGCTGCACCAATTGTGTCATGCTGTGCCAATTTGATCTCCTGCACAAAGCTGCGCCTACACGGCAATTTACGCCCATTGCACGTATACAGAGCCAAATTTAGCCGAGTGTTATTGTCGGCTGGGCAACACTGGGCAACACTTGGTGCTCACTACCATAGAGTTTCTTACTATTACCTAGAGGGAAAGCTGGCAAGCCGTCTATGGGAGTTTGCATGGAGACCCCACGTGACCACCTCAGCCACCATGGGCGCTCAAAGCATCATGGGGCGGTGAGCTACTTGTTGCGGAACTGCAACTTTTGGCCAAAAAATAATAAAAAAATAAAGCTGTTTGATAGCTACAAACGTCCTAACATTCAATATCTTGTCTAATGATTGCAACAAACGAGCAGAAAAGCATTTAAGTGCAAAGTTTGCCCAAAATAAGATATGACTAGCTTTCCTATTGGCCAAGTGATGAACACTAAAAAAAACTAATATTTCGTAATTAACAGGCGCACTTTTAAAAGTAAATATGTTTTCAGAAAAAATGTTGTTGTTTAGATACTTTAAAAGGTTTTTTAATGGTATTTCGGAAGAGTAAAACCTTTTATTGGCGTCGTGTGTCGTCGCGTCTTCACTACTATGGCTTTTGCACACTGCGTTCGCGCGAAAGTCGTCTGCGCACAGACGAACTACGTTTTCGGAATGAAACGCCTTAGTACTGCCACTCCATGTTCCCGAAAAACTACGACTGTGCCGCAACAAGTAGCTCACCGCCCCATGATGCTTTGAGCGTTCATGTTGGCTGAAGTGCAGCGCCGCCAGCTTTCCCTCTAGGTAGTAGTAAGAAACTCTATGCTCACTACAAAACGGACTCAACCGCTTTCGCATCGGCAGTTGGGTTCGCTCGTGGTAGAGTGTACTAGAATTTTTGAGTGGCGCGACCGAAGCCGGCGCGCCTTGCATACCAGCGTCCCCTTTCTTGAAGAAAGTAGCGGTGGCGCTGGCGTCGTACACTCTTGAAGCAAGTTGGCATGTTCCGACCTGTATGCGTGTGTGTGCGTGCGCGCATGCGAGCTCTATCGCAGATTTGTGACTCAAATGGAAAGAAAACAGCGTTTAAATCACTGTTATGCGCCCGGGTGCAAGACTGGGCACGCTCGCACGGTCCAAGGCCGCAAAGTATCGCTTTTTAAAGCCCCAAGAGATGAAGAGCGACGACTTGTCTGGGAGAGAAATCTGTGTAGGCTTGATAAGCCCCTCGACGCCGATTGCGCTGTGTGCGAGCTTCACTTTGAGCCTCATTTAATCGTGAGAGATTATGTGCACATAATTAACGGAACAGAAGTTCGAGTGCCAAGAGGCAAACCAACTCTTCGGCCTGACGCTGTGCCGACGATTTTGCCGAATGTGCCTTCATACCTAACGAAGAAAACACCGACACCGCGGCCACTGACACAACGGCGTCAGTTCACGTCTGATAACGACGGCGAAAGAAAACGACGGCGGATTGACCGAGGTAAAGTGGCGTCATCAGACGAACGTGCAACAGCCGCTACTGAGAATAACGAAGCCGAAGAAGCGGATCACGCAGTCGTCGACTTTGCTTCTGAGCCAGCTGTCTCCCTCGACGACCTTCGCAAGCTCGCCGTGCCATCGAGATCGTGGGCACTACATGAATTCCCCGACATGAGGCCCTGTACTCTCTACAGAAACCCAGGAAATTGAGCCCGTTAAAGAAAAAATGGAACAAAGCTTATAAACCTGTAAATCTGCTTGTAAACTGCGTCTGCTGGAGCCTCTCAAATGGACAAATGAGAAATATAAGTGTACAGCTTGGAGCAAATATTTACGATGTTTACGAAGATTTTGCAAAATTCTCTCTCTGAAATTACGGGTATATTTGAGAGTAGTGTATCATACATCAATTTGGTGCACTGTGGATGTCCCAGTCGATTATTGCAGTATAAGAATTTGTGACATTTTTGTCTATAGTACTGAGTTAAATTTGATGCTTGCCTTTTTTTAGTTTCTCGATATTTGTACGAAGAAGACTGATGACGTTAACATAAACTCTGCTTCGTACAGTTTGATAATTTGAAAGTTTTCTTCCAAAATGCAACAAGCCCCATCAAGAACGGTGCACTGGATGCTGAGAAAATTGGTCGTTCTTTTCGCCTGCATTTAGGTCTGCATCTTACAGTTCGAATAAAGATTGTGATAAAATACCCTATTTACATGTAGCGCATTAACTATCGCGAGAACGCAGCGCCACATGCATGAGTCGACTCGCTTCCATAACTCAACGCTCATCTGGCGCATTCATGTAAACAGCATTAATGCGATGCGCTAGAAATTCTATGCGCCCCTGTAGGATCCATATAAACGCAGCAACTGACAATATCCACCAATTGCCTTCGGCAGAATTGCATCTGCAAAAATTATTATGCAGTCACCGCCATACTGCTCACACGCTCCACTAAGCTCATTAGAATGCGTTTTGTACAGAAAACTTGATCATAAACAGGCAATAAAATGAATGAAGGGCACTGATCGCTCACATAGTGACGTTTGATCCTGCTTACAAGCAGCAGGTTAATAATATGGTTTTCTAGAATAACCTTTTGTCGTGCTTCACCACAGCCAGTCATGTTACAACCATTTTGCGCATCATAACAAAATCTCTCCGAGCCTACCAGGTGCTCGCCCAGCGCAGGTTAGTTGTAGCCGAGAAGGTAATGTAGTTCAGTTGTGATGAAACATCCATTTTTTACGTTCCGTTTGTGAAAACGCGCTGTTTCTGCAAACGCACCGGCGAGCAGCCGCCTACGAGGCCGGAGTGACCGGGCGACGTTTTCAAGAGTGGGCGACTACAGCGCCGCCGCTACTTTTCTGCACGAAAAGGGCCCACTCCACGGCAGCCGGTCGCACCACTCGCAGTACACTCTACTCGTGGGGTGGTCCCTGCTCATGGTGGTTGGCGCGGCTGTCATGAAAGACTTGTACAAGCATGAGTAAAAATAAGTACTTTTAACTATTATCTGGTAATATAACTTGAGCGCGGCCAGTATTGTGAACTTACCTCACATAGCAAACTGTATTTATTGTGCAGACAACGAGATACCAGATTCACTCGCATGATTTTTGCACTCTTTTCAGCAATTTAGGGCTCTAAAAAGATATACGAAGATTTCGCAAACATGTCCTAAAAAAACTTCATAAAGGTCATAACACGCATGTATGCCCTACATTGCCACGCATACGTTGACCCCCACTCGCACCCCTCGCTGGTCAAAAAAAAATAAATTCCATATGCAGGCTGATGCAACCCCCATGTCCACGGAATGGTATGATGCCGCATGCGCAGCTCTAAGCAATAAACGCGCAACGATAGAATCGCAGAGCCAGCAGTCAGGAGCCAGTGGAGATAAACGGCGCTAAAAGGGCGTCCTTGTGATAGGCCTGGCTGACTAGCGGCAAACTGGACCGCCAGCGGTTCGGTTGTTTAGGATTCCGGACACCTTGTCCTGGAAAGCAACCGCCAGCGCAAGTGGGCCGGGTAAACGGTGAGCGAATATAATTTTCTTTACCAGAGCTAATTTAACAAACTAATTACGAACTTCTTACACGTGAAGCTGCTAGGGAATGGGCACTACCCATCGTGCTCGCACCTCGCACGCAGCAGTTATGACATTGCTTTGGCTTGGCTTGGCCAGTTACGTGGTTACTACTCACAGCGACGTGGCCAGCATCTCCTTGCTGCTCTCACCTTTCACAGCCATACACAGCAACACGTTCATGCAGATCTTCCATAGCCTGCCTTGCATGCACGCTGGTGCATTTTTATTTTTCATATATGTCTGGGTAACAAATTCTGGGTCCGCATTTACGCGAGGGCAGAAGTTATGTGAGTAAATAGGTTTAAGTTAGCCCCCTCTTTTTGGTTTGGCTGCGGCAATTTTCTGAATTTTAAAATTCACCGGTTGGTGGGTATTGATTCTTTTTTTCGGTCCTGACATGGTATATTCGAGATTCTGCTGCAATATTGTGATGGTTTGATTGTGGCTATTAAAAGTTATGCAGAACTGAAGGGCTTTAAAGTTTACCAAGCAAGTCCTGTCGCTTGAATTCTTGGTGCAGTGCTATGTGACAGAATCGGGCAAAACCTTTTCCTTTATAGTTCTCATTGGAAGGATGCAATTAAGTGGATTGAGTGGGAGAAATTTTGGTATCAAACCTATTTCTATACTTGTTTCTTTGGTGAGCGAACTGACACTTGTTGCTGGTTTTATTTTTAATGTTTAATGTCAAGGTCTTTGTATTTTATATTGCAGTGGCTACTTCTAGTCCACTTTGCTTCTAGTCATAATATTTGCTGCAAGCCAGTTACCTCCTGTGATTCATTTTTCACTTGTTTTCTCTTATACATCCAGTAGTAAACCAGTTTGAAACAGTTTACCTTAATTGTCTACGCTAATGCTTTACCGCTAGTGCCATTGTCATATATGTGGTGCTTTTCCAGTGAAGTGCTCTGGGTTTGTTTAATACAAATAAAACTGTCCCCATTATGTTGTTTTCTTTTTCTCAGAAGTGAAATTAATAACAGCCAATTTGCTGCAACTACTGTTTGTAGTAGCTGCCACATGTCTTTTTTTTTTCATGAACCCTAGCAAACGTCTTCAGAACAATTTCAGTCCTTTTGATTAATTCTGGCCTCTGGGATCCGTGACTAAAATTTATGCAGTTTATCGGCTAGTTGCAAATAAAATTGCTCTCAGTCACATTTAAAGGTCACCAGTCTGCTCCAAAAAGTGCTACAAAATAAGACTTTTGCTGCTGCAAAACTGCTACAAAATAAGACTTGCTGCTCCTGTGCCTGCTTCAAAAAACTGGAGCCTGCTTCCACCCCTGAGTGCAAAAAGTAAGAAGTGTGCTGTATGGGATTGTCACAGGTGGCAAAAGATGGGTGACTATGTATCATTGGAAGAGGCCTTTTGTGGATCGGCTGGTGGTGATGATAGGTTGACTTGTCTAACAGCACAGCTTGGCCGTTGGAAATTGCGTGCTTTTTGACTCGTGGCTCCTGTTGCAGGTTCACCTGGAGAAGGTGTGGAACTTTGTGCTGGCCTTCCGGTCCAGCCGTTGCAAGCAGGGTGGCAAGCGGTACCTGGCTGCAGTGCACGAAGGCATCGAGGTGAGCAGCCCCTTGTTCCACATGTGGGGCCAGTGTTTTCTGCTCACATGCATGAGTGGGGTAGGCACACACAAGGACAACAAACCTGCAGGCAGATGTATGTCACATGTACAACTTTGGCCAGAACATAATGGAGCATGCTGCAGCATTTGAAATTTTCTCAGGCATTGTGTAAAGCAGATGTGTTGGTTTCTTGGGTTCACACACAAGTGCACCAGCAGCACGTGCTAACATATGTACTATAATGTACTTCCTGATGTTTGATAGGTGAGGGGATGCAAGAATTTGCTGGAGCTTATATGGCTGGGGCTGTACATGAGTGCTGAGCTGTAACAAGGAACTGATGTGTATTGCAGTAATATCTTCCAATAAAAGCTCCTTCTCTCGTCTGCGCTAGAATTGATTGGCCATACTTTGTTGATATCTTCAACTGTTCAGTTTTTTTTTATTAGCATTTGCAGTCAGGAGCTGACCTGTAGCTGGTGGGTTTTGAGGTGATGCATTTTCTCATTAGAAAATAAGGATAAATATGGGTTTCAAGTTAAGTAGCTTCTGCGTATTCAGTTCAGAGGCCCAATATTCATGGCAACATCAGTCTCTGAGGATTGTTGCAGGCTCCCGAAAATTGCAATACTTTTGCCTCATTTATTTATTTATTGAAATTACCAATAGCGCCTATGAGGCATTATTGTAGGGGGATATTAATACATACAATCACATATGCAAAGAAGATATTGGGAAACATGTCAGCAAGAACAACACAACATATCAAAAGAACACTAAATGAGTTTACAAGTAGTATGGGTGATAACACCTCCGCACAGTGCTGGTAAACGCACGAGACCTGTAAGAAATCCATCAGATTATCATTTCAACAGCACTTTCGAAATAAGGTGCACAAACGACATCATTCGGAAGCTTATTCCAGTCCAGGATTCTGTTAGGGTAAAGCGAATACTTAACTACATTAATGCAGCATCTTCATGTTATCAAGTCTCTCCGAAGTGTAATACGGCTGCTTTAGATAAGTGTTTTTATTAATACCGGTATAATCATAGTAAAGGCTGTGCAAGAACTTCAGCCTGCAGATTTTTCTTCGGGTTGCCAAAGTCTTCTACCCAATACGGTCGCGAAGTTCTGAGCTCTTTATATGAAAATTATGATTCCCAGTCACAAACTTTGCAGCGCATTTCTGTACCCTTTCTAACTTGTCAATGAGTGTACCGATGTACCCTTTTTTGGACGAGGAATGCATAAGTCATATACTATCAGTCTCTCCCGAAAACTGCTCCACTTTGCAGCGATTTCGGGGATGTTCCACTGTACCCTGTGGTCACCAAAGTAGCTTTGCAGCCCTTCCACATCTTTCTTACATCTTGTGATGCACGTTGAAGTTTTTTTGCATAACTTGAAGCACTCCTTTTATCACCAGCCCTCCTGAATTCAATTAGGAAGCTTCAGGTTGACTTGACTCTGGCATTAAAATATGTCACTTGTGCAATACCACTTGTTAGAAGAATTCATGACTTTTTGTTTCCACCTTTATTTCTGGTATCCAGTGAGCCTGCTAAGCTGGCACCTGTCACTTCAAAAGACAAAGCCGGTGCTACTCTCTCAGTTTGGAGGGAAGCTTTCTTTCAGTGGATGCTTGGTGGTTGGGGCAGACTGAGGTCACTCAATTTTAACACCTTTCCTCCAATTTGTGTTCCTATAACTGTCTAAAACTACAGTTAAACCCGGATGTAACAAACCTCCATATGACGAATTCCTTGATATTACGAAGTATCTAAATTTCCCAACGACGCCTCCACTGAAGCCCGTGCATTTTGCACCGCCATGTGATGGTGTTGCAGCGGTTGACTTTGATGTAATGAACTTGCTACACAGACTATCTGTTAGCTAGTGCTGAGTTACTCAAAAATTGGCAGAACCACATGAGTTTCATGACAATAAACTGTTTCATGAAGCGAAAGTTTCATGATTGCATCGTCCTTTCGGATCTTCCTGCAAAAACTGCATGTAACGAAAATTTCCTGTCTTTTTTCACCTTCGTTATATTCCGGTCCAATTGTACTGACTTAGTTTCGTGGGAATTTCGAAGGGCTCAGCCTGTGCGAAGATTTGATAAATTTGATTTGGTCAAATAGTAAAGTATTCGATAATCGATTCATCAGAGCATTTGGCTTGGTATTCGAAACACCGGAATATTTGTCTCATGCAAGCAATGCTTTTGGAACACTTCCTTTGCGTTGTTTCAGTTCAGTTGACATCCTATGGGATGGCAGCGCAGCGCACACGTAGCCAAAGCCCGGCTTCATAAACGCTTCCTAGGCGCACATGCCGCGTGCCTGCATGTGCACGCATATGCCGGAGCCAGCATGTGCATGTGTTCAGAAGCACACAGGAGCAGGCGTGAGTGCAGTGCCCTGATCTGTACCTGCCAGGTGTATGTGCCCATGCTGCCTGCGGTGCGCACATGCTTTAACCGGCAAGGCGGCATGCATCAGCTGAAGGATGCACAGCTCCCTTGACTTCCACGTGATGAGTCACTCTTCTCCGCATGAAATTCACTAATCAAGCACTATGGCGCGAGCACGACGAGGAGTAGCACGAGGCGCATGGAGATGGGTGCCCCTTTCTGACGCCTGACTTGGGGTGGTGCTCGGCGTGCAAGTGCACGGTGTGCGTGGGTGCCTAGCAGGTCTCCGTGCAGCCACCCACAAATACGTCGGCTCTGCGTGTAGATCAACTCCCCTAATTTCTGGTGGCCATTTTTGCAGAAGGTCAATACGTTTTCAGTGAGTATGACAATGCTTCAGTGCACTCTTATTAGTGTGCTAGTGCTAAGGCTTCCAATCTTGAAAAAAACTCATTTGTTTGAGTGTCTTAACTAGACCTGCAGAAATAAAATACTGCGAATGCTCTTTGAACTGGTGGTGGTGTGAGCAGATCAGCTTTTCTGGCCACTGTACGAGAGCACTACGCTGTCACCGCAACTGATCATCCGTTGAGTTTAACTGCCAATCTCTCGTGCCTTGTATTGCATGCCGTCATCTTCATCAACTTCCACCCGTGCGCAAGGGATCCAGAACCCACTGCTATCGCAGTGCCCTCTGAAAGTGTGTTAAGGGAACAGCGTAGGCTAAATTTAAAAAAAAAGCTGATTTTTTGTTCATGGCAAGAAATTTTGGCATTTTTCTGAACAAAAACCAATATCTCACTTGTGCGAGAACAATTTTTGTGACACAGCCAGCCGATATGGCTCAGTGGTCACTGCGCTCGGCTGCCTACATGAAAGGCACGGGTTTGATCCTGGCCACGGCGGTCGCATTTCAGTGGAGGCGAAATTCTAGAGGCTGGTGTACTGTGCGAGATCAGTGCATGTTAAAGAACCCCAGGTGGTCGAAATTTCCGGAGCCCTTCACTACAGCGTCCCTTATAGCCTGAGTCACTTTGAGACGTTAAACTACAATAAACCATCTGTGTAGCGCATGTACCTTCTTCCTCGCAAGATACAACATTTGCAACAGTGTCACAACGCAGCGTCGCAAACGAAAATGTTGCAAATTTGTACTGCATGAAGTGCTTCCAACCCATTCAAGCCTGATTTTTTTTATCGCTCTTTTTATCAGAACAAAAGAGGGCAATGTCGTCAGCATAGACCAAAATCTTAATTTTGCACCATGCTAGCGAGAAGCCACGATTATATGTGTTTTTGAAGGTACTGTTCTATACGAACTTAAGATACATAGCGTGAGGTACAAAGGCGATGTGGAAAAGGTGAGTTAAATCCTTTCCTACTATTGCTCTACCCTTTCTTTCCCTTCCCTTTTCCTGTCCTGTCTCTGTCCTTTTATTCCCGTTAGCCGCAGCTCAGGTGCTTTAGCTTTCGATGGCAGATGCCGCGGCTAGAAATGTCTTTTCCTTCCATTGTTGTTTATTTTTATGCATAAATAGCCACTAACAACATTCAAATGTTTGGAAAGCTCGTGGTTGTTAGGGGAAGGCAGTTTTCCCACGAGGCTTTTGGTGGGTTGGGGGTGGGCAGCTTAGGGGGTCTTGCATATTTTCGTACCGTGTTGTAGAGTGTCAGGGGGAGGGTGGTAAGGGGGCTGCTCAAAAGATCCATGTTGGAAGCTGGCCGGGGTTGTGACTGGCAAGTTGATTTTATGGCGCTGGAAAGGTGTCTGTTAGTACCCGTGTAAGTACCCTGCGTAGGAGAAATTCTCAGCTGACAGAAGCCTCAGGGGACACCTATTAGTTGCGTGACCCAAACCTGCTGAAGCTGGAGGGATTTGCAGATGCACAATCCATCATCTTTCCACCTTATGGATTCCAGTGCATGCATATCTGGCCTAGATGCCGGCCGCCGGCATCAAGGTTGACAGGCCGGCCTGGCTCAGAGCGCACCCTACATCATCATGACACTGCTGCTCTTCGCGCTCGCATTGTCTGCCGCTTCCAGTCATTGCGTTTGTCACGAGTGGCCTGTCATTGACATCTAGCAGGTTGGACGCAGGCGACGAGCTGCGATCAGACGTTCCGATGCCGTTCTCAACGGCGCACCACAGTGAATCGCACTCACTTTTTGCACACCTGTCCCCGCCTTAACAACAAAATTCAATGACCGTACCACGCATTTTGACCATTTGTCTGGTCGGATGGCGCGAATCGAGCATGACTGGGCACTTTTCCACATCCAAGACACCGCGGTTTTCTGGCATTGCAAAGCGCGAGGAAAACTTTATTTTCGTGTGGATTCTGTCACGGGGGCACCACTGATGCACTTCTGAGAATAATGGTTCGGGCGCACTGTACCATGGAATTTGGCCCCGCTGACCTGGGGACACTTGGCACTCGCTTGGCACCCGTACTAGGCAGGCCACCGATCGTGGGTTTGGTACTTTTGCCTATGCCTGCATGAGTCTTAATCCGCCACCATGGTGACGATGCCTCTGCTCCTCTTCGCTCTAAGCGGGTCAAGCTCTTCATGCGGTTCGAGTAATCCGACTTAAAATGCATGCGTTTTGGTCGGGAGGGGAAGAAATTTCAAATGGAGCAATTTCGTTATAACGAGGGATTACCGTACCAACATCACGCAGAAAAGTAAACAGCTTAACAAGATTGATTGAAACCCATCTATGCTCAGAATTTTTTTTTTTGTCCTTAACCTGTTTGAACCAGTTCGATGAGGTCTGAACCGGTTCAAACCAGAACGGAATGTTGCTCTGGAGCCCAAAAGGTGCGAACCCAAACCAAACCTGAAAAAATTCCGGTTTGACACCCTGATAGGGGGGTGTTAAATAATTGTTAAAATGTTGCAGTGTTGAGGGGTAAGTAGCTGGAACAAATATGGAGATGAGTTCAAGAAGTATGAACTTTTTGAAGATTATTTGTGGTAAACTGAGGTGTGAAAGCTCAAGTAGTGTGTTGATGTGAAGGACTTTTAAAGGTTGAGAAATGAGGATGTCAATGGGAATTTTGAGGTCAAAGCTTGCGTGTAAGTCCTGAAGAAATGCAGGTGATAAGCTTTACAAAACTGACAGTCTCAAAATTAATGCAGATTAGTGTGAAAGAAATTATGAAGAGCCGTTAATTCGTAATCCATGGGGGCGCAAACACAGTTTTAATTATTCGAAGTACGAACTAATGAAAGTGAACAGAAAATAAGGTAAACTGCGATCGGGAAGCAGCCAGGTAGTGAGATTGTCCTATTTTGTTGTTCTAAAATTTTCCACGACCACCTTTGTTTTTTTTTTCTGGAATATAATGGCCAATACTTTCTGTTCTAAAGCTGGACCTTAGTGGAAGGCCTCCTCTTCACCTTCAAAGCTGAAGAAGAGACGGGCAGCTTTCAGCACGTCCCAGTTTGCAGTGGAGGGCTGTGCTGGAGTTGCGAAGGACGTGCTATCGCGTGTAAGCATGGTTGGAAGGCTGGAAAATATAGCAGCATGTGGCCATTCCGCAAATGCCACTTTTTGACGAAAATGATTACCTAACCTCTGCAACTCACATGTTCACACTTGTGAGTCACGGGGCTACTCAACTGTTTTACGTTGAGAACCATAAGTCTCCACGACAATTGCATTTTGCCCAATTTTCAAGCCTTCTGACCCCGAGTTGCAAGCCACTAAATGAGTGGGCTTTTTGGCGATATCCTCTTTCGATCACAGACCAATATTGACTTCATACATGGCTGCAGTCTTCTTTTGAAGCGTTTTATGGTTTATGGGGGTTTAATGCCCCAAAGCAACTCAGGCTATGTGGGACGTCATAGTGAAGGGCTCCGGAAATTTCATCCACCTGGAGATTTTTAGCCTACACTTACATCGCATGGTGCATGGGCTTCTAGAATTTCACCTCTATTGAAATTCGAACACCGCGGCCGCGATCGAACCCGCATCTTATGGGTCAGCAGCTGAGCGCCATAACCGCTGAGCCACCGTAGCGGACTTCTGACGCATTTTGGCAAGGTAATTACCGCAGATGGACGACATTTCCAAATTGCTCCACCGTTGCATTCTGCGCAAGTGTAACTTGGAGTGACTGCTGCTACCAATTTTGCAGAATGTGATGTAGAGGGCACTGGAAAACAGACAGACACTCAGCAAACATCAGTGAACACTTCAGTTCACTGGTTTAGCTCATGTGGTCTTGTGCACGACTGTGGTTTCGGAGTGCCAGAGACACTGTGATGCACCTTATTCACTGTATCTTGGCGCTGGTCATATCATCCATTGCTCAGCAGCAAAAGCTAACATAGCAAGCTACTGAAGTCCTAAAAATCAGTAGCTACAGTCAGCAGTAAGCTACACATCTCAGAGGTCATGCAGCTAGTTGCCACTGCCATACCACTCCAGGCTAGTTGCCCGCTAGCCTGGAGCAAGAGCCTCCCCCCCCCCATTATCCAGCTATTTTACCCTCTCCACATATCCTCCGAAGAGGCGGTGCAGTCTTGTAGGTGCTTTAGTGGCAGGCATTAGAGTTTATTTATTCATTTATTTCAATAACTTCAGGGCCCCAGTACGGCGTTACAGAAGGGCTAACTGGTTATGTTTTACATAGACTCTAATGGAGTGTGGGCGGACCATGTTGCACTGTTTGAATCATCTAGAAGTTGAAATTAATGAAGTTTGAATTCACGTGCTTTCAGTGTATATGGTGAAAGGTGCATGACAAGTTTCAGCATCCTAGCAGAGACACTAATGATGGATATGTGTGATAGTTGCTTGGATAACAGGTCACCTTGAAAACTGGTTTGGCTGGCTGGTCGTTTAGTTGGCCTGTTCCTTTGTAGCGCTTCTAGTGTTTATAGTGTGTGGCTCCCACGCTGCCTTTTCTGCAGGAGATAACGGCAAGGCCAGGTACATCTCCAATCATCGATCCATTGGTCTGGGCCCTGGCCACATTCCCCAACACGGCTCTGGCGGCACATACAGCAGGACCAGGTGATGCTCATTTGCAGTAGCCATGATGGTCGGGTACACTACAGGTTTAGTGCAAGTGCTGGCACTGTGTGTTTACTTTGCATGTGGTCTCCTCATGTGATTGGAATGGCCTCAGAGACACAGAACCAAGCAGGCAGTTTTACTTGCAGTGCTTCCCTCACCAAAAACAGTGCCTTTGGGGCTTCTCTTTATTGGTGGGGTTTCACGGAACGTGTTGAATGCAGAAAACAGTACAATGTAGAAAAACAGATAGGAGGTTGTGCAGTTCTAGCTAAATTGATTTGATCTACACAGTGCTGTCCATGCACACACGTGCATCACATTCCTCATCAGCCTGTGAGCCACAAAGTGGTCACTGTACAACGCATTTATAGGGATAGACCAGGTACGAGGTCACAGTATTGCATGAAGGAAAGCACAAGCTTTCTGTGATGGCACGACTGCCACACCAGTCCAGTCCAAGCCACCCACTGTTCACAACAAGCCACCAGAATTCAAAATGGCGACATGCGGGTGCCAGCTGTGCCCTGCATAGTGCCATTACAGCGGAAAGTGGTCACGAAATCCCAGGTGAAAATTCATAGTGGGACCACTTTAAAGTGGTTTATGGAACAGGTACCACTTGTAAATGGTCCCACTTGCAAGTGGCACAAGTTACAAATGGTACCTGTTCCATAAACCACTTGCAAGTGGTCCCAGTTGTAAGTGGTCCCAGTTGCAAGTGGTTCCACTTGCAAGTGGTTCCTGTTCCAAACCACTTGCAAGCCTCACCAGTTCAAAACCATTTGCAAGTGATGCTGAAAAAAGAATGGAAATTAAAGCACAGTATGCGTGTTGGTCAGTTCCACATTTTATTTCATCATCACTATAGTGTAACTAGAATGGATTTTCAAGATGACTCTTGAGGCTCCTATGCGTATCCTGAATCTTCTCAGAGAGCACAGCTGACATGTTTAGCCACTGCTGAGACGGGCTTCGAGCCACGCCGAGACCCACAGGACGATGACAGTGACGACAGCAGCGACTCGTCGGCGAAGCTAGGAAACTCGCAAAGGCGGGCGCAAAAATTTGGTGAGAACACGTGCTTTTGTGAGCAGACGAATTTCCTTCTCCACCGGAAGTACTAATTACTTTCAAGAAATGCGCTGGATTCTTACCTCTGTATATGTGTGTTTTAAAAAATAATGAGCAATCAATAAAATAGTATTTCAAGGAACATCAGTGGTAAGTTGCGGAGGAATTATTGCAAAAATTGTGTGTGACGTCAGTGGGCAGAGCCCTGTGTATGTAATTGTTTGTAAATTATTGGTTCCACGCGCAGCTTTTTGAATCGGACTAGAATACCCACAGAGATCACCTCTACAGAGCTGCTGGAATAGAATATGATTGTGGAAACAATTTCAGAGTCCCTTTAAGGCATTTTGCCAAATGTTCAATAACGAATCTATCCTTTGCATGGGAGTAGTCTTTGAAAGAGCACTGAGAGGCTTGTCTGGTTGGAGGCAAGCACTGACGAGGAGGTCAGATCAGAGATCCCTTCTACAACTGCAGTGGTATGTCCAATCAGGTCTCTAGGCAAAAAAGCAAATCCAGTGCATATTTACAAGGTCTTTACACGTGTTGTTTTTATACTAGGTCACACGTTAGCATTATGTTGAGTATAGTGTTCAAAAATTACTGTGTTGTGGAAATGATTGACAGCATTCCCAATAATTGCGCGGTAAGGATAAGTCACCTATCAGTAGAAATTTGTTTTTCTCGAACAGTTCTTTTCGAACTTCACTTAATACTCGGGTGTGGTGTCAGGAGGTGTGTAATTAGTGTTCAGTACAAGTGGCCCCTGCATAAGTGTTTTAGTCACTGAAAGAGGTTGAAGTGTGTGAGTGGCAATAGAACTGCATCACAGTACATTGGAGGAGGCTCCTCCGGTGCTTGTTATCCCCGTCCTGTTCATGGTCTGAGCATTGATTTTAAAATGCTGCATCAGATGGTACACTGATGCTGGCAGCAATGTTTGTACCCATCAGCTTGATGGCACAAAAACATGCCCTGCTGCTCGTAGGTTGGGGGCAAGGTATGCCCGTTGCTCAGAGGGGCATGGCACTGAGCTGTCTAAAATGCAACCCACTCACCTGGCCATTCTAGAAGTGCAAGTGCGAAGTGTGAGATGAATATCTTTACATCCCAGCCAGTAAAGCTTACTGCTGCGTGTGTGCAGCAGTTGCTTTCGTGAGTAATTTGTTTGTTTGTTTGTTTCACAGTTTTTGCTATTTGTTGTGCAGTTCAATATTTGGCAATTTTTTCTTGATTTGGTATTTGCTTTTAAAGCTGGTAGTATTTAGCAGCTACACGCCCCTAGTATTTTGTCTGTGGTGAGCATTTTCCATCAGTGTCCACTATTTTGTGAAGCACTGTGGGAGTGCAGTTTTGACAGTGCAAGTCCTAGAGTTAGCCTAGCTATTTCTGGGGTGGTACATTAAGTAGTAGCAGGGAGTGCTCTTTTCAGGGAAGCTGCGCAGTGAGATCTTGCAGCAGGCTGTGCGTAGCATTTGGGGTGGTGGTCTTTTGGTTGCAGTTGTGGCAGTCAGTTTGTGTTGCACTTCAAGGGCATCCGCGTTCATTTCTAATATGCAGCAAATGTTTATGTATGTTTTGCACTTAATGACAGTACAATAGTGCATTTGCTGCTGAGCCTGCCAGTAAAGATGTCAAGAATTAGCAGGGTTAATGTTTTCTGTTCACGTAACTAGTGTTCAAGAGAAGTGGGTGTGCTCTTTCGGATAGTATCTTGCACTGGCAGGTGCCCTGGAATCTGTGAGGAAACCAAGCGTACTGGCTGCATGTACTGCTTCCTCTGCCGGGCAGTTTCTCCCCATTGCTCTACAGCCAGCTCTGGCGGAAGAAGCATCACGTGATGGGCTTGTGCATGTGCAGAAGTGTGCGTGTCATGTGACGTGGTGCTGCCCAGTGGGGAAGAGTGCCAGCAGCACCCTCTGGTGGAAGGAGGCATCTCTGCTGAATGCCGGGAAAAGCTACTTGATACCCTGTTTGCTGCTCTCCAGATGGCACCACTTTAGGTGGTTATTTTTTGCGGCATGCATCTTTTTACCACATCAGTAGTGTAGTCTTCTTGTGGCAAACAAAAAAATTGTTGTCTGTGTGTCTGTCTTTGTGAAGCCTCCACCTTCAGGGCACCCTCTGCTGGGTGCACTGTCAGTGAAACCCCCTGAAGCATGTTTTGCCAGCCACGCAACCAAATTGTTAATACGAACGTTTTAGACAGGCATAAAGGAGAAAGGAAAGTGACCAGACAGGTTTGTGTTGATCTGAAGTATTTGCCCTAGCATATTTTCTCCAGATCTCAACAAATTCACCCAGAAACAACTGTTGTTAGTGGCAGTTACTTCCACTTGAAATTCACAATGACTGGCTGGGAGCAGTGCCTCCAGTAAGCTGAATTCTTGATTAAATGTTGATTTCGGGGTACTTTGAAAAGAGACGATGTGCAGTGCAGTTTCCTTTGTGAACACTTACCAGTAACAAAGGTTGATTTCGGGGTACTTTTGAAGGAGACCACGTCCAATGCAGTTCCCGTACTTACCAGTAACAAAAGGCTGCTAGTTGCTGCCTTCTACAAGGTCTATTAGAAAAGTATCCGGCCTTTGACCGAAGAAAAAAAACTGTCATAACTGAAGCGTTGGAAACCTAGTCACCTTCAAAGTAGTCTCCTCGGTACTCCACACACTTCTCCCAGAGGTGCTGCCATTGTTGGAAGTATTCTGAAAAGGCCTCTTTCAGAATTGAGTTTAGCGCCATAATGTCCTCTCTTGTCTGAAATCATGCTCCTTTCAATGACCTCTTGTTTTTGTGAAACAGCCAGAAGTCGGAGGGGGCCATGTCAGAAGAGTAAGGAGCCCGTTGAACTACAGGAGTCTGGTTTTTTGCCAAAAAAGTGTGAATAAAATGTGAGGAATGTGCAGGAGCATTGTCATGATGGATGCACCAATTTTCTGTTGACCTCAACTCAGGTCTCTTGCACTGCACAGCATCACGTAGGCGACGGAGGACATCCCTATAGTTCTCTTTGGTCATTGTTTGACCCTGTGGGGTGCGTACTCATGGTGTGCCACACAGCGAGAGTCAAAGGAAGCAGTCAGCATCATTTTGATGTGGCTGCGCATTTGGCAGGCCTTCTTTGGTCTTGGTGACGTGGAATGTATCCACTGTGACGACTGGGATTTGGTTTCCGGGTCGTACCTGCACACCTAAGACTCCTCACCAGTGATTATGGTGTTGATGAAGTCGGGGTCACTGTTTGTGGAATCCAGTATATCCTGTGAGCCTTCAACACGAAGCTGCTTTTGCTCTACCGTGAGCAGCTTCGGCACGAATTTCGCCGCAACTCTCTCCATGGCCAAATCTTCAGTGATAATGAAATGTGCAGAAAAAGTGCTGATGTCCACCTCTTCCGCAATTTCTTGGATAGTCACACGACGGTCCCGCATCACCACAGCATTCACTTTGACAATGACCTGATCATTTCGGCATGTTGATGGCTGACTGGAGCATGGCTCACTCTCCATCGATGTGTGGCCATCTTTAAACCAGTTGTACCACTGCTTAATCTGTCTGCTGCTCATGGCATCATCACCGAAAGCCATCTGAATATTCCGAATGGTTTCCACTTGGCTGTCGCCCAGTTTCTGGCAAATTTTGATGCATTAGCGCTGCTCCTGTCGCTCCGCCATTTTCCTTGCAATAAAAAAACCGACGAGAGCGCTGTGCACTACCTCACTGAAATGCTGCGTCCCAGCGACTGACGCTATTGGCAGGCGGGAAAAAATTGGTACATGTGCACGAAGGTTCAAGGTCGGCTGATGCAAGCGGGCTTGTTTCACATCCATCAGGTTTTCGGGACAAAAATAAGGTTGGATACTTTCCTAACAGACCTCGTATGTTAGTGCACAGAAGTACTGTAACATGTAACATGCAGCTTGCTGTGCTTTTGGCTAGCACAGCGTCTTGTGTTTCAAGGCATGCATTTTTGATGGCATCATTTGTTAAATCAATGCAATAATGTCAGTATTGTAGATGCTGTGTTGAGAATAGCTTATGATTGTTAGAGTGCTGTTGGAAAGCCACGCACCAATGTTCTCACTGTTCTCTGATGCAGTCTCACCGGTGACAGCTTAGATACCATTTGTGGGGTTTTAATAGTGGGAACAAATAAGTTCTCCCGTTTAATCACTGCTGACACAGTTCAAAACTGCTGGGCCCCACCACATGATCACATACGCTACCGAGCACACGCTGACCACGGCAGGCCTTGCTCCAAGGGAACAAAGGAATGACATGCTGGCTGACACAAACAGGCATTTATTGTTGTAACAACAACGCCAGCAAGCAAAAAAATACGCCGAGGAATCGAGGCCGTCTGACTCACCAGCACGGTTGCGAATGAACATTCGCCCACACTAGGGCAAGGGGAAACTCTGAGGCCAGACGGGACGAGCTGGCGGGGCATGTTCCCACCACGAAGCTTCGCGCCCGATGGCGAAGAGCGGAGCTCGCGGCGACACATTCGCATGCAGCCATATCCCAAGCCGAAGAGGGCAGTTTCCCCCCTTGCGCGCATGCAGGAAACACGCCATCCGTGGCACTAGTGTCGCTGAAATGCCGGCACCCTTCCTTGTTAGTTAAAGTAATGCTGCTGTCACACGGGCACTTTCGATCGCAATCAAGTCGATCGAAATCGAACTCAATGCAGATCCAGCGTTGCTACAAGGTGAATTCAATCGGGATCGACCACGATCCTGCTCAACCGCATGGAGCACGATCGAGAATCGAGGGTTGCGGGATGCGTTGACAAGATGGCGGCGCCCTGCTCGCCCGCTTCGGACTAAATGCATGTCACCACTGGATTCTTCGACGCGATAGCTCACTCAAATGGTAGCGGTTTGCTTTTATTTCGCACACTCTCGCCCATGCGTAGAGGTTTAAGCGATAACTAGCCGCTGTTTTTTTAGATAATTTGGCGATTTTCAAGCTGTTAGGTGTAACTAAATGCAGTGTGTTTACCTCGCAAGAGCGACACCTGGCGAAGCAGTTGTCTTGCTTTTAGTTAGTTGTTACATTTTCTACTATTTTCAGTTTTTCTTCTTTGAACGAAAAAAAGGCTCTCAACACACAGACCCTAGTTACCAGTAATTAGAGAAGAAAATTTCGTCATCACAGAGTTGATGTGTTTTGGCACCTTGTCACTAGATGGCGCTACCGTTTATGTGTGCCCCGAGCTTTGTTTTGCTGCTGTTCGCTATCGAGTCCTCTGCTGGTTGCAGCAGAAACAAATTAAGCTGGTTTTTCTGCTCATAGTTTGAAATTTTTACAAGAAAATTTTTATAAACAATTGTTATTTTTAATTTATTAAAAATTGATAGTGATGATGACAGTATGCACAGCGCCATCTAGTATGTAGCAGTCTCACTAGTTAATTGGAATCGAGTGGATACGTGTAGGTGTAGCAGCTGCCCACTTCGATCACGCTTCGAACTTCAACCGCGTTCGAGACCAATTGCGATCCGAAGTGCCCCTGTGACAGGGGTGTAACAACACGGCTATGGAAGGTGCATTGCGGGGAAGCGAATCACAGGGGACAGGTAAAGCACGTCTCCTCACATTCCTTAAAAAGAAGTATAACAAGGAAGCCACTCTTTTTTGGGCTGAAATTCAGAAAGTCCAAGAGGAAAGCAAAACCTCTTGCATTGGAAAGAATCAGCAGTCCAGTGATGGGGATGCTGCAAGAGTTTGCATCAATGAACCACTTAAACAGAACATGTTTAACATCCTCGTATGTCACTTTCTGATTGTGTTCTCTTGTCGTTGAGTTGCAGTTTGCACTTGTACTTTGGAATCTTGACCTTGTCATTGGTGATTGTCAAAATGGTAGAGTCTGACAGGCTGTGTTCCTTCACTGAGTTCCAATTTTTCTCATTTTAGGAAATTTAATTGTGAATTGCTTTCTGGCATTGGGAAGTTGACAGGTTTCCTTTTGCAGTTATTGAACTTTGTATACAGTCCACCCTTATACTAGGCAGAATTGAAGTCCTCTGCCTCATCCTATCAGGCAAAGCAGCCTTAGCCCCTCTGATATTACACAAATATTATTTGATAGTAGCAGACTCATTTGTTGCTGAGAAAATGGGACTTAAAAATGGAACATTTTTGTCCTGCCAGCCACGATTCAAACTTGAGACATCGAGGCCAACAAGAACTCTGTGATAACTCTATAGAAGTGAAAGGCTTTCCACACTTCCTCCTCTTTGGACGCTTTTCCCAGCCTGCACACGTATGCACACAGTGGTGAACCTTGTGTGCCATATAGCCCATCAGCACACACCGGGCCAGCTGTTTTCTACAATTTCGATGCTGAGTTTTTATTGCTCTTTTTTTTAAGTGACCAACTTATATCTGGGGTGCTGCGCAGGCTGGGAAATGCTCTTCAGTCTCTGCGCTTGCGGGTGTCATGGGTTTTTGACTGGAAGAATGTGTTTATGGTGCCTCCTTGTTTGCTGTAACAGAGTCGTGCAGTCAGAGTTTTTTTGTTGTATCTGAGATACAGTGCCATTGCTCTAATCCGTGCTTTGATGCTAGCACTGCCCTTGTTCATAACAAGCATGCATTCATTGTAACTGTGGCCATTCTAAGTGGGCTCGACTGTATACATGTTTGGCATATATGGAATGTTATAGACCTTATGCAAAATGCACTGCCATCTAGCAGTTGCCGCCCGCGATCCGCCATGTTGAAGGATGGCCACCGGATTCACAGCACGTACTGGTGCACGCTCGTCGCGCGCGCGCTCGAGTTTCACCATCCTCAGTATGCCCACATATTTCTTAGTGCCTTTCTGTACGCAGAAGGGTCACATAGACGCCCAGGGAAAAAAGGCAAGAGGGCTTGATTTGAGCACATTTCTATTTTTGGACTGCGATCCCCGACATCCGCGGCACAAATGTTGCAGAACCGTCGCTACATGTCGAGACATCGCGCAACACATTTCGTTATCGCCATGTAGCAAATGAAATTAGAAATAAGCTTTGTAGGCACGAAGAAAATATCACTCAAAAGCTGTTTTTCTCCTGTGATTGCCCGTGAAGTGCTGCGATTATAGGCCTCGCAAGAGAGTAATCGTGATCAGCTGTTCAGTGGTACGGGTCACGCTTTCTGGGAACCGTCGCTCCTAGCGTTATCCGCCGCAGCGGTTACACGCGTTAGTTTTTAGTGTGAATATTTGTTCCGACGGAAACACTAGCAAGGGTCAAGTGCCCGTAACACGGAACGTTTGCGCTCTGCAAGTCAGTCAATCGTTTCTGTTAGACCAGGGAAAGGTGCCTATTTTGTGGAGCGACGGCTTGTGTGCATGTAGCGATTTCACTTAACCGGCCGGTTTCCACGAAGCCGTGTGTTGTGTAAAAAAAAAAAAGGGGGACCGTAAGGGAAGCCGCTCAAGAGGTACCATAGTTCCAACTTGTAGCGGGAATGCATAACGCGTGTAGAATCCTCCAAAAATCTCAGTGCACAACTGCTTGCTCGTCGTGGTAAAACCGTAGACACTGCTGCATTCACGGGCTACCTGTTTTTAATGGCGTTAGTCCAAGAATGGCAAACACTTGTGTAGTGGGGTCGTGCGGAGACCTAGGGGTATATGTGCCCGGTAATAATAATAAAGTGTTTTCTTTCTCTGTCTAGGGCACAAGGGCAAACTAGGGGCTCTAGGGCACTAGAGCACTAGGGCAAACAAACAAATGCTGTATGAACTTTTCAAGGAAAATGAAAAGCGTCGGATGTTGAGAGGCCACTTTTTTCGACACTACCAACATGAGCGTGAGGTTTACTATCGTTTGCTTTCGGTGGCGACGCAACACACAGAAAATGCTACCACAACAGCAATTCAAGCGGCACGCCCTTTCGCGAAAAGTATCGAACCAAATAATAACTGTCTCAAACTAGACTGAAATGCGCACATTTTTAGCCGTAAACGAAAATTACACTTGCTTCGTACATTTCTTGGTGTTCAGCGTCGAAAAACTGACGTAGGACTCCGTGAAAAACTTGTAGCTCCGTACACGGTGGCGTTCGGAAAATGTTTTGGACGCGTAGTAAGTGTATGCGAAGTCACTTGGAAACTTGGGCAGCAGAAACAGGTCTACTGACCATGTTTACAGTCATGTTTACAGGCTCAAGTGTCAGGAAATAAGATTTTCGAGCCAGCACAGCAGTAAGGAAGCTAACGCAGGGCACGCCTAAATCCATAAAGCAGAGGCGGAACGAGCTTCAGCCAACCTCCAACATGGCGGCTTTCGACTGGTTCTTCTTTACTCCGATAGATGGCAGCAATTTTGCATAAGGTCTATACCAGCCTGCCCCTCCATAGCAGTGTCCTTGGCTGTGTTCATAAATGGCTGGCTTTTCCTTTCAGGCATATTGTGTGCTCTGTGGAAGTGGCGATCTCCTTTTCACTTGTGACATCACCAATTGCAGCAGGTGGGTGCATTCCACTCCTTTATCATCGTAACTTGGGACTGTATTTTGTAGCTATTCTTTTCCTGGGTCGTTCCTTCACTTCCTTGCCATTGGTCAGCTCTGCCCTCGATACCACAGCCAGTGACTGGTAATGGTTGTTTAGCTGTCGTTAATGGTGCCGCAAGTTACAACCACCATTGGCAGAAGAGCAAAAGAGAAGATTGGGAAAAGAATTGTTAAAAGAATACAACCCCTGGTTCATTTGCTTTGCCTTGTAGCCACAGTAAAACCCTGTTAAGGCATGCTTGGTGGAACAGTGGGAAAAAGCTTGCACGCTAATTGGCAGTACTCCTTAATTGAAAACAGCCTGAATATATATTGCATGCTTACTTGATAAAGTATTTCATGAAAGAAGGCTCACGTGCAAGCATTTATTTTTGTCAAGACACAAAAATTCATTACTTTTGTTTGCCGCTGAGCTATCCATGTAGCCATCAGTGCAGCTTCAAAGGATCTTTAATCTGGTGCCAATGTCCAACGCTCTCTCCACCTTTCACATCGGTACCATTTGCATGAGAAAATGCTTCATCAGAGACAGAGGTGACACCCGCTGTTGGAACATGCTGAAGATGTCTCAGCATTGCTGTCTATGTCTCAAAGCATGCAAAAATGATGACGTGTTCAACAGTAACCTCTGGCAAACGTTTGCGAGTAGTCATTCGCAGTTTTTGGTGAGCGGGTTTGATTTTAATGGAATTAGCTGAGTGTGAACTGATCTAATCATTCCAGAAACAGTTGCACACAAGTCCTGTTGACGTGCTGCCTTGAGTACCTGAGTAGCTCAGTGGAACATGAAATATGGCTCGTAATTTTTGATTGCCTGCGAAATCCTGTGCAACTGATTCTATGCATCTGCTTGACCAAATTGGATGATCCCTTGACCCACTGTCTGTGCAAGTGCAGTCGTGTTCAGAGAGTGAGGAGGTTGTCTTGATGGTGGAGGGGTCCTCTGGTTTCGCATGTGCCTATGAGGAGATTGGTGGGAATGTGTGCCAGCTGTGCCACATTGTACCATTATGTTAAACCTGCTTTATGCTGCTAAAATGGCTAGTATGTGAGAAAATTGCCCCAATGATGCACCAAAGTATGACTCTAATGACCTCTAGGAGCTATTGTAAATGCTAATTAGAAGTGGCTGCCACATTACGCACAGCTATAAGGCAATGTCCACAGATGTATTCACGTTATATGTGGTGAAATAGGTGATGGACGGAAGTTCGCTATCACGGATGGCGACGGAGGTGAAATTCTAGGGGCCCGTGTACTGTGCGATGTCAGTGCACGGTAAAGAACCCCAGGTGGTCAAAATTTACAGATTTCTTCACTATGGCGTTCCCTATAGCCTGAGTCGCTTGGGACGTTGAACCCACATAAAAAGAATTCTAAAGTGAAGTGGGTGACGGAAAGGTGGTGCTGAAGGATGGGAGACTAGGGAGACTCAAGAAGCACTCCAGGGAACCGAAAGTTCCACAGAACCCAGTTTAAGGGCTCTTGATATATATAAAACAGTCGTTGAGCATGTTGAGTGTGCATTGACCGACAGTACACGTGCAGGATTAAAGTAGTGCATTAAAGGCAAAGGCTGCATTAGAAGGTGGTACTTGTTACAGTTGTGCTGTGCTTATTGCTTGCCACTCTCCACTGGTGGAGAGGATCACAGGTTTAATGAAATGTCACCTTCTCACTGTAATGTGCACAGCACCAGCGGGGCTACTGTTTCTATTGGAATTAATTGTGTGGCTGAGTGCCTGCAGCTGCTAAGAGTGTCACAAAGCTGCTCTTGCTACTCCTATGTGCAACAACATGGAACTTACCTTTTGACAGCAAAGCGTTTTCAGTTTATTCCCTGTGACAGTGATACACAAAGCATCCAGAAGAGCAGAATCTTTTTATCTGAATGCTAGTCTGCTGCCTCTGTAGCTTCCTCCCATCCCTGGGGATTTGCTGAACCTAGAGTGACCACAGCAAGCACTTCACCCGCTTTAACTGTGGAGCTTGAGGTGGGGTTGGATGTGAGCTAGTGTTTGTGTAGTCTGTGGCGGGATGAATGGACAGCTTGATTGATTTTCGTTGGTAGGGTAGCCACGGCAGTGTGGACATCTTGAGGTGTGGGGCTGACGTATTATACAGTAAGTGAAATGTGTGTGTTTGAACTTGGTGAATTAAAGTAGCCTGCATTCTTTTGAGGAGAGTTGCTGGTAATGGGGGTGTAATTGCATTTTGTTTGATATTGTTAAGCATTTTGCTATGTTTGCCTGTGTGCTTGTTAGCGAAAGCAGTGCAGAGATCGATAACTTTTAAATACGGGTGTATGAATATTTGAAATTTAGAATAGTTTGTGAAAAGTATTTACTATTCAACTTAATTCGCAATGCATTTTCTCTTTTTGAAGTATTAGAACCTTCTAAACACTCAGAAATCATAAAATTCCTATTTATCTGAACTCGTGGCCAAACATCCAAACGGCGCTTTCTATTTAACTAACTCGCACTTGCCACATGAGTTAACTTGCTGTTTCCTTATAGAATCAGCAGGCAGTGCCCAGAAAAAGCACACATGTGATAGTGTTGTCTTTCATAAAGCGAGTACACTGATGGCCACTACGAGCCGCCACTGCACGCATGCGGGTCAGGAAACGAAGTGTAGCACTACGTAGCACGTCATTGCGACGTGCCACGATGCAGTCAACTGGCTGTGAACATGGCGGCTGCGAAAGCGAATGGGTAGCAACTATCCTCTTGTTTTCGATGATAAGAGACTTGCACAGAAGCAGGGCTTGCAGAAGATAGTAAAAGGGGCAAAGCTGTGTCTTGCATGTGTTGCTGCGGTTGTTTCCCGGGGACCGCTTTCATCCTTCACAATTTTCGCAACATGCCAACCACATTGCGTGGTTGTGTTTTCATGCCTTCGGTTTGAGACAGTGTTGGATCCTTCATGGTGCTGGCAGTCGGACAAAGCCAACATTTGAGCTAAGTTTACCAAGCCGCAACTGCTTTGTAAGCGGGTGTGTATTAACGAGGTTTTACTGTATTTGCCTGTCGTCCTCACACAAAAGAAACTGTGCTCCGATAAGTGGCTTATCATTGGCAGCTGGCACACTAAAGGTTAACTGAACTTCATTACTGACACATTTGCACATAGCAGCAGATCAGTGCTACAATATCGGGATAGTGATCCAGACCATGATGCCATTTCGTTTCTGGTAGCCTAGTTTTTTATAGTACATGATGTATACTCTCTTGAAGGTAAACACAGTTAAGCTGAATTTAATGAGCAGTGTGAGAACATGAGCTTGGTATGGAAAATTTTTCTTAGTATAGAATTTTGACATGATCATGGGTGATATGAATTTCAATATGATATGAAATTGTGAAATTGGCTGGCTGAATTGCATTGTGAACAATGTTCAAAAATTAGGGTGCTTCGAAAATAGGTGTATCCACTCATGAACGTGCCCACTGCACTTGATGCATATGTTTGCCCTGCAAACCAGCCGACTAGCCACTGTTGGTTTTGTACGCTGTTTGTCCTTCCAACGCTTCTCGTGTACCCACATACCTGTGTCACGGCTGTGCAAGTTCATATTTCTAGCTGCCATTGGCTCGCATATAGACCAACACCAATCTGTGATTTAGGCACAATGTGGTGGATGTATGGATGGATGCCTTTCCATTCTTTCGTTTACCATGCTACAGTCCAAGAGTACGCGCCGTTCTTAAGTGTGGTTTTGTTTCACGTTGATCCTGCAGTGTTGTTTAGACCACCTGTTCCACACAAGAGGTCATGTTGACGTAAATGCGCTTCTATTTTTCGCCGCACAAACACTACGCGGCGAGGCACCAATCAATACTTAAAAGTAGCGCAAAAACCAGCACTTTTTTCTCTGCTTCAAAATGTGAAGCGCACGGTATCTATCAACAAGAAAACACTCTCGAGTACTGCATAGGCATCACTCTGGCCTCTACGACACTCAGTGCGGTAGCTATGGTTGTGTGCCATTTTGCGCACATCTACACAGGAGGGGGTCTAGGTTGCAGAATGTTTTTCAGTTCTCTTTTAGTCAGTGGGCAAACTATTCCCACTCCTGCTAAGATGCTTCAGGCGACGTTCAAATCAAGCTTTAAATCGATGTATCTAGTCGAGTTAAGCACGAATACGTGCATTTCACCCAGATCTGAGAGATTGCGTTTCCGAGTGTACATCCATGAAGACTTGTGAAACCAGTGTTCAAATCAAGCTTGTTTAGCTGTAAATCAATGTATCTCATCGAGCATTTCAAAATTATATACATATACATATATATATATATATATATATATATATATATATATATATATATATAGTAAACAAGGAAAGGGGAATGAGGGGCTCGTTATAAATATGAGAGAAGCCAACAGCCACAGAAATCAAGGACAGAGGGGATTTTAATTTATTTATTTTGTGGTGTTGATCAATTTAGAATATTACTGAGTATGTTATCGCTTAAAGCTAATTGATTAGAAAAGCAGAAGAAAAAACAACCACACGTCACCGGTGGGATCCGAACCCACGACCTCCGAATTACGCATCTTGTGCTCTACCTCTGAGCTACGGTGACGGCTGTGAAATCTGCTTTTGGGGGTATCTATGTCTCCAAGTATCCTGACCTTGAGAGTGTTCATCAGCGCCACCCACGTTCATAAGTGGTGGACATAGTATGTCCTGAGTTACCGCTGGTGTGACGTGGAACATTATCGAATGGCGAGAGTAGAAGCTGTGTGAGAACCCTGTTAAGCTTCCTATGGTTTTGAGGCTGCCAGAACCGAGGCCTTCGCTAAGCAATTAAGCAAACAAGGTCAGGTTACTTGTAGACATAAATACCCCCGAAAGCAGAAGATTTGACTGCCGTCGCCATAGCTCAGAGGTGGAGCACCGGACGCGTAATTCGGAGGTCGTGGGTTCGGATCCCATTGGTGGCATGTGGTTGTTTTTATGCGAAGCATATTACTAGAGCTACACTACAGCCCGTCGAGCGCGGCGGTGGAGCTACCATTGACCTTTAGCGTGACCACGTGACACCACGTGACAACATGAAGTCACAGCAGAGGAGAGATGGGCTGCCGGCTCGCGTGGTCGGCCGCGGCGGTGGAGGCTCCACATCAGAGGCGCTGGAGCTGACCACGTGACGCTACAGCAGCGGTATAAAGCTGAGCTTGCCTCGTTCTCCGGGCACTTACGAGGCGGCCAGGTGTTGGGATGCCGCCTAGAAGCAGGGCTGATTTGAACGAGAAGCGAAAGCTTCAGCGTGCCACAGAGACCGATGAAGAGCGGGATGAACGTCAACCAAGGAAAGCCATGTATTACCAAGCCTAGCCATCAATATGCTTCGCATCTGACTAGGCTTAACCTTAGCTAAGGCTCAGCCATTTTTTTTTCTGCTTTTCTAATCAATTAGCTTTAAGCGATAACATATTCAGTAATATTCTAAATTGATCAACACCCCAAAATAAATAAATTAAAATCCCCTCTCTCCCTTGGCTTTTGTGGCTGTTGGCTTCTCTCATATATATAGATTGTCTGAGGGCCGAAAAAACTCGATGATTGCTAATTCTTTTTCTACTTGTGTCTGGAGCATGTTGTTGGGTGCATCGGATGCAGGTAGATGAGCTGCGCAGATGACATTCAGAAGACGAACAAGATGCGGTAGGCGAAATTCCTCTTTGATGCCTCATTTGGGGAAGACATCTGCCTGCGTTCGATAGGAACCGAGTTGTGCAAGAAGGCATCTGCTGGGGCATACTTCGCGTGCCATTCGAAGAGGATGTCCAGCACCACCGGCAAGGTCAGTAGCATCGAAGTGAATCTCACTTCCTTGGGACACTCCAGTGGTTGACATTGCATGAACTTGGGCAGATTTCTTGGCACCAGCGAAACACCTGTAACCACATGGCTGCTGACAGAGCCAGTTGTTGCTACCACACACCTTTCAGGAAAAAGTTGGCACTTACCAACTTCCAAACTTCTGATTCTTGGCCGATCGCCCAGTGTGGGCATGTGTCATCTTTTCAAAGGCTAACAACAACAGCGAGAGTGTGGTGCAGTTTAACATGAGGCGTGTTGGATGTGGCGATAGCATAAATTTAAATCGGTGTAAAACAATTGAGGAACATCATGCAATATCCCTTTATAATGTAGATTACAATCTTTTTGCAAGGTTCTTTGCAGTCGTCGGCAGCTAGTTGTCGCTCACTTAATAGGCATGCACCATGTCTGCGGTATCAGAGGCTGCAGCATCCAAACACATATACATATAGCACGTTCAGTATTGGAGACAGTATCAGATGGGACCGGACAAATAGATCTAATTCAGATTTACCTTGCCAAACCCTTTGATAAAGTTCGTTGTTTTCGGTCTTAGAGCATGCAAATATTGGAGATGTTTTGCAAAGGGGCATAAGACTGTGCTATAAGGAGACCTATACATGGCTAATTGTTAACCAAAAGCTAATCAAACTTATTCCATTGAAATTAATTGTTTGCCAAGGCTGTCCATTATCACCTTTGTTGTTTGCCCTATATCTTGAACCCCTTTGCCTCAGTATTATTAACATCGCAACTATCCGTGGTTGCTCCCTGGCGCAATGTGACATTTAGATTTTAGCCTATGCAGATGATGTCGTCCTCTTTTGTTATGATAAAACGAGTGTGCTTGAGGCATTACATTTGACTGAACAGTTTTGCAAGGTATCAGGTGCGGCTCTTAATTTAGATAAATGTAAGGGGTTTTGATTGGGCCATTGGGGTACAGCTCCAAGTAATTATGGTGGCATAAGCTGGGACTGCGGGACCCTTCGCTACCTAGGGGTTCCTCTTTACCAAATTCACAACAGTGGAGCTTACTGGGATTCACAGATAATCTCCATGAGGTGGCAAACCCAGGCTTGGCTGGGTGGGGAACTGTCAGTGTTTGCTCGGGCTCAAGTCTACAACATTTTTTTATTTGCAAAACTTGCCTATGTGCCGCAGGTTCTCCACTGTGCGAGGAAGAAAGTGCAGGTGATGCACAGAATATTTGCTACCTTCGTATGGCATTCCCAATGGGAACCCATGTGTCGCGATGACCTATTTCTTTCTCTAGAGTCTGGTGAAATAGGCCTTGTTCACTTATTCCTGCATCAGCTTGTTTCGCGTTTTTTCTTTTTCAAATTGGCAAACCACCTTTTTTTAGTTACTGCGCATATTAAGCGTCTCAGTGATCATTTGCCTTTCCTGTTCACACCAACTGGACGCACTCATGAGGGCGCTTTATGGGGATTCTTTAAAGAAGTTGCTGAAGCCTTCAATTTCCTCTCTGGGCGCTTTTCCTCACTGGGACTACCTGTATAGCCTCTCCAGATGGCAGACGACTCAGGCACTTACAGAGTATTTGTTTCCTGTACTGTTGTATCGGCAACCTTTTCTAGAGTTCGTTGACACCAGTATTGTAAAACATGTTAGGTGAATGTGCCTTTCTTCTGCTGCAAAAGCATTCTTTTTTAAACTGCACTCATCTATGCGGCCTGTGAAGGCATGGCTTCATGCTAAGGCGATAATTGTGCCATGAACGGTGAAGTTCTGCTTGTTTCCGACACATTCTCTGGCAGTTCCATTGCAAGAACCATATAAGAGAGTCTTAAAGAAAAATGGAATGAGGTTTCGTGCTAATGCCCGCCATTTTTAAACCGGAATGCGCGTGGAAGTGAAGATGATGCGTGCCTGACTACAGGCTCTTGATTCGGAGAAACCTGCGGCGTTCCTAAGAGTGGAAGCATGCGCTTGATCACCTCAGCAGTGGCCAGTGTGATAATGTGCTTGATTTGATCTTCATCTAAGTGTACTATGCACAATCCTTTTCTTTCACAAGATGTGTTTCTGCGCCATCTTGTGTAGCACGGAAAGTTTTAGCATAAGCCTGATGCATGCATGCTTACTTTGGTGCCATTGCCTGATGCTCAGAAGTTGTTGTTAGGGGTGAAGGAGTGGCATTCCTTACACTAATGCTCTCAGATTGAATTGGAGACTTTGTGTGCATCCTGAACTTTGACCTATGTTCTCTGCCTCGTGTCTTTGGGAAAGGCTGACTTTGCATTTGATGGATGTACTCATTAACGAGCAGAATTGTCACCGAGGCTGGTTGCTGTGTACTGGCTGGGCATTGGTGCGCAGTCATCGACAACGCTTGGTTGCAAGTAGAAGCTCGCCTTATTGCTTGCGCTCCTTTCGTCGCAATACTAGGATAGGATGGACAATGCCGTTCCTCACGGTTTTGGTGACCCATCGCTGAACAGGGCACTTCGGGTCTGTGGCTACATGGTGACCTTAGCAATTTCGGCATAGTGGTTCTGTCAGACAAACCTCGAGGTTGCCATGTGCGGGGCGACCGCAGAACGAGAATCGACGTTTGGCCGACTAGTGGACACGAATTTGTCCTGTGCCCAATTTTGTGACAGGTCCCACATATGGCATATTTCGGGTGACAAAGTGTTACCGAGAGAGGACGCTGTATAGATAGATTTTTCGGGGAAGTCTGGAGGTCTCAAAAGTGACGAGAGCTGCTCCGTTCTTGCCCTTGGGCCTGGCGTTAATTATATTGCACGAGTAGCACGTGGCGCTGGCCATGAGCGGTTTGCTTGTTAACCCGTTGACACGATAGACGCCACCGCGGATCTGGCCATGCCGAATGGTTTCATAAGCCTGTATAGGTGTAGGCTTGCCAGAAATTAAGAGAGCCTAGTCCAAGAAGATGATTCCTGCCATGCGTAAGTGATATGTCGACTGCAAACTGACTGCTTCTTTAAAGACGGCGTATTTAGAAGCATGAGTCAAAATAAATATTTTGAAGCTCATCGGCAATGGCTCCGTGCACCCAGTTCGCAAGAAGTGAGCCAAGTTGTCCAGTTGAGCTTAGCTTAATTATCACAGTGTGCTTAACACTGATTGGGTCGGCAGCTGTAGCTCTGTTCTTTGACCTAACAGGCTGCCAATCATCCTCTTCAGAATGGCCATTATCAGCAAAGTGATTGAGTCTGTCGAATGTGGTGGCCATATAGGCGCCGAGGAGCCCCGCGATCGAAGGTGCTCATCCGTGTAGCGAGCATTTATAGCCGTATGCGAGCGGCTGAGCAACCAAACGAGCACTTTTTTGAGCTGCCTGGGAAGTGCCTAATCCCATCCTATAGGTTGCTTGGCAAATTTCGAAGATGATAAACTGAGAGATTCTACCTGAGAAGGGTTAGTTCCAGGCATGTTTTCCGTGGAAAGAAAAGAGGAGAAATTGAAGACGAGGATCGGCGCTACCACTTGGCTGGAATCCTCATCCGTCATGCTTCCGTCCGCGTCAAGCACGGGGATAGATAGATTACACCGTGTTGTCTGTGCCGCTGCGGAGCGATATTGGCGTGGCGTCTTGCCGAGGCTGGCCTCGAGCCATGTTGGCGGCATCGGCGGTAGGTGTGTCCGATGTATCTAGATGGTTTCCTGACATTACTCGACATGGAAGCGTTGAAACCGCTGTCTACAGGTGGTGAGGAACACCATTTTCGAGAGCTTAGCCCAAAAACGTCCTGGGCCAATTATCTCCAAAATGTTGGAGCGATACGAACAAGCATCCAGTCGTCTGGCCAATACGGCTGCTTACTGCGACCCCCCTTCCCAAAAAAAAGTACTAAAATAATTTTGCATGCTTTCTGCCTAGGGTATGTTCCCCTCCTTCGCACTGCTCCTTCGTGGTTATACTTGTTCTTAGGGGTGTTTCCGAGTGTGGTAGAACTGAATCGGCCATGCTTCCCTGTGGTTTTATTTGAGGGGGGGGGGGGAGGGGGGGCTTCTGCATTTTGGCATTTTGTAGGGTGTGGAAATGGGCGCCTGCAAGTTACTCCTTTTACCTGAATTGCCTAGGGTAAGTTCCCCTCCTTCGCACTGCTCCTTCGTGGTTATACTTGTTCTTAGGGGTGTTTCCGAGTGTGGTAGAACTGAATCGGCCATGCTTCCCTGTGGTTTTATTTGAGGGGGGGAGGGAGGCTTCTGCATTTTGGCATTTTGTAGGGTGTGGAAATGGGCGCCTGCAAGTTACTCCTTTTACCTGAATTGCCTATGCTGCCGAGCATCACTGGCTTATGATTTTTGGGTCACTGCATAAAACCTGCGGATCATCTACCTGTGACATTAAAGTTGATAGTTCAGAGCTTTGTCTCATCTTTCTTCGTCCGTCGTGTGCCAGCGCTGCGTATTTGAGATCTTAGTAGTATGCTGGCTGACAAGAAGTGCAGCCAAAAATCCTATCATTGACGGTGTGGATGAGTGGCACCGTCTTTTCAAAACGACGGTTGTAGCAAAATATTTTTCGAAGAGAAAAGGAAACTTGTTATAAAACAGCAGGTTCTAGAAACAAAAACAAAGTGTCCATGAAAACGTGGACTTGGGCAAAAAAAAAAGGTCACAAAGCCTGAGAAGAGTATTTAACCTAATTGGCTTTCATGAGCACTCGAGTGTCAAAACGAGTGGAGATGTCAGTTTTCAATACATGTATGCTCTGAAGGCATGTGATCACAAGCGCCAATTTATAGCATCGGAGGAACTCTGGTTACTATAGTAGTCCTTACATCAGAGCTATCATACACGTGGGTTGCCTCATGAGGCTCTCAAAGTTTTGTCGCGCAGCCCACTGGTTCAAACGTTTTCAGCCTTTGCCCTGAGAAAACATCAATACCTCTAGCTCTTTAACAAACTCTGGCAGCCAAAAATAGCAAAAACAATTCGTCAAAGTCAAGTCCTCCCTCTGTGCGTCAACAGCTGCCACTTCGTGAGAAGGGCCTGCAAGTTTTGAGTACAGCGGGATTAAGCAAGCTCGTCTGCCCCGTGAAACTGCCTGACCGACCGAGAAAGGATCGGTCAGCAATCACAGACTATAGTGGAGATGGCATGGCACTGTGTCAGAGCCACACAAGAGGCATATCAACCCTGCTATGCATGTCAATCACACGGTGTGATGAAGGTCTCCAGTGTCGAAGCCTGATAGAGAAAGGGAATAACCCTGATTGTGACACTGGTCTCGAGACTGTAGGGCCCGCACGTGGGCTCACTAAAATCCCGTGCTGCTCACCACAGGTACCCTTGACAACCCTTCCTCTCCTGGGTGGGGCAGAAAGAACTGGGCTACGTGATGGAGGCTATTTAAGGGGGGCCTTACCACCGAGGCGGCCTCTTGATTCCGGAGACCCCTCTGCCACGACTACACCTGACCCCCCTGCCGTGACACCATGTGAGATATGCCTTGTGGGAGCGGTTGGATGGACAAGCCAAAGTTCAGGACCGGAAGGTACGCTCTGTTTGCCGACATTGTAAAGACGGTGTGTGCAAGCGCAATGCTTTGCGTGAGGGCGACGTCAAGTTCCGGAGTGACTACGTAGTGACCATCAGGGACAGGGGGAACAGATGAGAAAGAAATGCAAGTTGCGGCTTGAGGCAGTAGACAGACAAAGTCAACAGCACAAAGAGGAGGTATAACTGAGGACGGCGACTCAGCAGAAAGAGGAAGGTCTAGCTGAACAACACTAGTGGCGCAGTTGATGAGGGCTGAACGCTCAAACAGGAAGTCGAGGCGAAGAATGACTTCATGAGGGCACTGGTCCATGCCAGGTTTCTTTGTGAAGGTAGTTAATTCATTTGTCACCTTTCGTTAGGTTTCATTCATAGTGTTTTAACTGCAGAGCAAGTAATTGCCATCTGCGCTGCAGCGTAATGCCTCAAAGGGTGGACCTCAGCAGCAAAGTGTCGCTTTGCAGCCACTACAGCCGCACCTGCCAGTGGGTGGCAGGGATGGCTCGGCAGGCAAAGCACGGCAGTTCCACAGCAACCCCTTCCTTAGCAACAACTACACAACTCCAGTGGCTACACAGCCTGCCAACTTCCACCACTTGCCTCAGGTATTTCACCAACATCTCTTAAGTGGCTAGTGGTAGGGGTGTGTGAAAGAAAATCCTATTTCTGGCTATGAAGCACATGCAAGTAATGTCTAGCTACAGGATTTCGTAAGGAACAGTAGATTCTCACTAAGATGAATTCTATTAAGACGAATTTTTGGATAAGATGAACAATGTGTGACCATGTGTTCAGTTTCCCATAGGACTCTATGTAAAAAAAAAAAAATTCTCTTAAGACTGTTTTGCGTGTCCTTAGGTTGAGACTAACTTTCGCAGCGGCCATGAACCACAATGACCCTGCATAACTGCACCAACGGGGCGGGGCATCTGCACAATGTTGCCAAGGGAAAAAAAATGTATATAAAATACTTTTACGCAAGAAAGTGGATCCCCACAAGGTGGCTTCCCTTTGCACAAAATCTTGGGAAGGCCATCTGGCGGGAGCGTGCTTTCTTGGGGGGAAGCTATCCTGTCGACGTGGCAAAGGTGGTGTGCCGTCGGTTCTGAATGGCGTGCCCGTCACGTGCCGTGCGTTGCCTCCTACACTACAGGCGAATTTACGCAAAGTGCAGCTGCTCGTGGAATTGGGTCTTAAGACCTCTGTGCTGAATTTTCACCAGATGTGGTGTCGCATCTTGCATTATTGCTGCGCCGAGGTGGCTGGGATATCGGCGCCACACGCATTGCTTGTGGTGTATGGATCAGTGCCCCTAGTAGCACGCTTTGTTGCCTCAGTGTGGCCACAACGTTACCTTCTAACATTGCCTTAACGTGGCTAGCGTCCTCTTTTTGCCACGTTAACGCAACATACATAAGACAACGTTGAGACAATATTGCTCCAATGTTACATCAACTTTCAGTCAATGTTAAAGCAACTTCTGGAGACAATATTAATGCAACATTGCTACAACATTTTCTTAATGTTGATACAACTTTTTATTCGCACACATGCAACATTCCCACGACAATGTTACTACAATATTGCTGCAATGCTGTCATAATGTTTCAGAAACATTTAGACAGCATTCTAAATTACTGAAATATTTCAGCGACCAATAATGGCTGCTGCTCCATAAAGTGATCTCTTGAAAGACTAAACTGTGTACAATGGCATCATCATACCAGAATGGTTGCAGCAGCTTAAGGTTACAAGAATGAGCAATAGAGCATTACTCCTTGCTACACAGTAATGCGGTGCTTGCTATAGAATACAAATACAAGACTGCACTGCACAACACATTGTATTTCCATACTTTCCAGACCGCTTGCTCTAAATAAATCCTTAAATGTTACATTCATTAGCTCTCTACCAGTGCTCCTATCGTTTAGATGCAACAAGATTCCATGACATGGTTATTCTGACAATTAGACTGATTTATTTAAATAGACAGAAATATAATTTCGAAAAAGGAAGCAGACTTATAATACACTCAACAATACAGCTTGAAAAATGCAACACGAGGGCTTACATTTTCACGGATACGATTTATTTATTTACTTCATAAAGAATTTTGCAACAAATCTAAAAAAAAAACAGTACACATGTGAGCTACTCGGGAACAAGAACCAGAGCTAATGTTTTAAACAGTTACTAGGCACATTACCATAGCATGAAAACGTGCACACACCTCTCAACTGGCATGTTATAAATACAAAACACTTGAGTAAACTATTTACACAACAATAGCACACCTTGAAAACATGCACCACCTGTACTTTGTATTTCCCAAATATAACACATTCATTTTGTGCACAAAATTGCAACAAATAAACAAAGTAGCAGTTCAACCTAGTTGGCCATTCAGAAACAAGGAGCAGAGGTATTATGAACAGCAGAGTTAGTTGTTGGGCTGTTTAACATCACTGATTTAAGTGCATAGTTTTCCAGCCCTACGGAACACACACACACAGATACATGAGCCGCTGCGGTGGTTCAGTGGTTATGGTGCTCGCTGCTGGCCTGTTAAGACACGGGTTCTATCCTGGCCGCGGTGGTTGCATTTCGATGGAGGCAAAATGCTAGAGGCCCATAAATGCAATCTGCATGCAAGAGATCTAAAGAATGAAGACAGGTTCCAAACTTGTCAAGCACTGCAGTGATTGTACAGAGATTTTCAAGTGCGAAGATCCTTAGCAGAAGCAGACCACAAACCACATGTGAAGCGACAGAGACGCATCATATTAAAAAAGCTGGTTCACAATGTGCGAGCAATACTTCAATTGTATCATATAATGCAGATATGATGTTTCTTTCATAGTTTTTATGATAAAGGCTGGTCTGAGGGCATTTAAGCAGTGTCTGTGCCGTTAAATAACCAGTTGTCAGTGAGCGCTGTGTTTTATCCTTCTTCCCAACTTCAGTAAAACGGCAAGTTGGTACATACTTGAAGAAAACAGCGCAGCAACAAGCACAAGAGAGAAGATGGGACAGGTGCTGACCAGCAACTGAAGGTTTATTGAAAAGGAACACTTAAAATATACTCACTTTACAACCAAGAGCGCACATGAGCTGCGCAAACAACACCGATAACCTGTCAACTTCAGTCATGGTGGTCAAGATTCAACAGTTCACAGTCATGAACGACTGTCCGTCCTTGTTCATGACTGTGAACTATTGTATCCTGACCACCATGACTGAAGTTGACAGGTTATCAGTGTTATTCGCGCAGTTTATGCGCACTCTTGGTTGTGAAGAGAGTATGTTTTATGCGTTCCTTTTCAATAAACCTTCAGTTGCTAGTCAGCACCTGTCTCATCTTCTCTCTTGTCCCTGTTGCTGCGCTGTTTTCTTCAAGTATCCTTCTTCCCTTCTTTGGTCATGCACCGTTGCACTGGAAAACTACAAATTTAAAGTACTGTCAACATTTGCCTGAACAATTTAGCACGTCTAAAATATGCTTGTCTTCTGGTAGCCTCCAGCTGCTCACGATGATGGTCTCTTCTAATTCATGATGTCACAAGCGAAGCTGCATCGCTGCAAAAAAAAAGAACCAGAAATTTCCTAATATAAGCATACACGTCTAATAACAAATCTTCTACACTCCTCAAGGAACACAGACATTGGACAGCTCTGTTTAAAGAACTTATGTCCAGTCACTTGGCTCAAACCAAAATAGTGAAAAAAAAAATGACCTTCCCTGGCACCGCGAGCATATTTTAACAGCCTGAGCAACAAATTGTTCTGAAAGTGGCTAAAAAATGCATTCATTACATAAAAGACATCGACTATTCATGCCACCTAAAATTCCTCCAAAGCAAGCAAATAATTTACAAACAAAAATTCCCATTCCCGCACCTCACAGCGATTGCCAGTGCTGCTGTCTCGCTTGAATCCTGCCTTACAAGCGGACATACTGATGTCATCCATGGGGACGACCATTCAATTGCTTAAAACCACAAGGGCGTTTGTAGATGAAGGCGTAGCCGGCTGGAGGTGGTTGCACATCACTCCCTTTGTCTTCCCTCAATTGCGCCATGGCAGGTGGCCGACAAAGTAAACCGAGCGAAGAGGGCAGGCCCAGCCTATAGTCTTTTTCAGTCTCACTGCTGTGCACAATTTGAAAGGCAAAGTTGCTAACGGCTGATTCTTCCTGGGCTACATAAGCTAGATCACAAACTGATGATGGGTGCAGGGGTCAAGTGGATGCAGCTAGCACAGGAAAGGGCTAATTTGGGGAATATGGGAGAGGCTGTCGCCCTGCAGTGGGTATAGTCTGGCTGACGATGATGAAGGATGATTGAACACCAATGAATATTTCACTTTTCTTACCCTTGGCGCAAATCGCTGCACAGTCCCATAAATGTTGGTTATAAGGGTATACATCTGATTGGGAATGAGAGGGCAAAGACTAGTATAATGCAGCAGCGTCAGTTTCGAGTGAAAGAACAAATTCTGGTTCCTTGCTTAAAATGCCGCTGGATTTATACTATCTTCCAGTAGAATGCATGAGAACTGGTGTAATGCCCTCGCACAAAGTGCAGACGTTAAGGAACATGCACATGTTCTTCCAGAGAACGAAACATTTCAAAGTAGTGGTAATGACCATCGGTCATCACTGCTGGATCAGTATGCCTCTGCGTCTTTAGTAATTTTCTAGCATCCGTGGGTAACTCTGGATGGTATGGCTTCAGCACTTTAAGCAGGGAATGCAGGTGAGAAGCAGGCTATTAATTGCCCACTCGCGCAAGTCGTGCTCTAGACATTGAGTAGCGGCACCAGACTCAAGTGTCATCCTATCTTCATAAACCACCAACTCCTTATTGTCAGAAATCCGCGACAACTCCTATGTTGCCCTTTCTATGTCAGAGATGCTGCTAGCGGTGCTAAAATCCGACAAGTGAACTGCGGCTTTCAACTGCGTCCTCGCCTGGCGCTGATAAAGAGGATAAAATAATATTATGCGATCAAAAGGCATCTTGATACTGTTCTGCTCATGTTGCGTACAATCTGCTGCCATGACCATTATCAAGCCTAACAACAGAAAAACAGTTTTCTAGTTCGTCGTGAACAACCTCTGCTGTTCTTCGGCGTCGTTGCTGAATGGACACTTCGCTTAGCGAACACTTCATTCTCTTCATGATACAACGAATGTAACACTTTATCAAACTATCACGAGGAACCAACACAACTCACAGCACAACAATGGAAGTCTAGAAATCACTCACCATTGAGGTCATCCTCTGGGCAAGCCTTTGTTGTTTCAGCTGAATTCCAGTGAAACCACAACAAAACACAGCAGCGCGGGCACGGCGACCGCAAGAAAAACTGTACTAGAAGAACAAAAAACGTGAATATCTTGCCACGACTGCTGCTGACACGCAACGCAGGTTCTCCGATGAGCACGCATCGCAGGATTGACTCTCGGCGCGGCCGCGGTTTGGATTTAGATTGGATTGGACTTGGGGCTTATCCCTTTGTAACGGGCGGACATTACATTTGTGATAGTGATCTCCATGGCCATTAGACTGCGGGGCGTCAGTGAAACCAGAACTAAATTTCTTCGGCAGTTTTAATTTTGTCTGCATGTTTAATTGAAAAACAAAGTACTTCCAGCTCATTAAAAATATTTTAGATAGAAATATATCTTTCTACATTAGTGTCACAGAGTGCAAGTACACTTGGACTGCTCACCATTTGCATATGCAAACTTGCCCTCGAAGTAAAAATTAATAAATAAATAAATTAATACTGTCATGGTGAGTAGAAGTGATCTGGTACCGGCTTTTCTATTTGGGCTTCAGAAATAGCCCGAGAGGGCAGACAATTAACCTATAGCATGAATGTTATATCAATGTCATCGTATGTGATTCAACATTTATTCATCATTTGACAATATTGCTGCAATGTAAAAAGACCACTTTAGGGCAACGTTATCAGCATATTGCTTAGTAACATTGCAGTAACATTATCTAATGTTGAAGAATGTTAGCACAACATAGTACAACATTGGCAATATTGTTGCAACATTGCAGTAACATACTGTGCTACTAGGGGCTTGGTGTGCCTGGTCATGGAGTTGGTACTAACACCTATGCTGCAGAGGGAGCTAGATAAGAGATACAGCTGCCCTGCTTGGGCACCTTTGAAGTGCTCAGTGCAGAATGGAAAGAAAAGATCACAATGAAAAAAAAACTCAAATAGCAGCTGCTGTGGGATATTGAGAAAAAACGATGGAAGTTTAGAACTTTTGTTTGCATTCCAGGAGTGAGTGGTGAGGGACTAATTGCTATGACATCTTTTTACGAAAACATAAAACTCGTCGTAAAACTGCGCTCGTCCTGTCCACTTCTCTTCTGTATCTTGTCCCCCGCGTAGTTTTAAGATTTATAATCTTGTTATCATTGTCTGGACATTGCGATTTTTTTTAAACTGCCATGGCAAGCGATTTGCTCTGCATTAAACATTTTATACCCTGTTTGATGCCTGTTGTCCTCAACTGTTGCATGATGTCTCGTGCCCTCTCAGCTGCAGCAGCAAATGGCGGGCCTGCAGCTGGGCGCAGCCAACAATGCTGCCTGGCCTCCTGCCATGGGGCACACGGCTGCTGCCTCGCCCTACGGGGGGTCCCTTCCAACATGGCCACCACCTGGGCCACCCTCAGCAACCCTGCCCACCAGGGCCACACACTCTCCACCAACTTGTGGCAGTGAGGCTGGTGAGTTTGACCAGGCAGACATTCTGCGCAAGGACTCTGAATATGCGCGAACACCTGAGCCCTTATTCGGGAAATGTCCTCGAGGTGATGTGTCGAAAAGGGCAAGGCTCAAACTGGATGTGTGTTTTCTCAAAAGAAAAAAATTCAGGGTGCACTTTGACGATCTGAAGTGCGCGAGGCAACAGCCTTTCCACGCAACTTGCCGTAGGCATACACGTGGCGGCTGTGGTGCGACTTTGATTGGCTAGTCTTGACCAATGACTCGCATTCGGGGGACCAAGCGGACAGGTGGTTGTCTGTTCCAAGCAGTTTCGTGAGTGGCGCAATGATCGACGCAAAATTGCGGACGAAGCGCCGAAAATAGGAGCACAAACCGATAAAGCTCCGAAGCTGCTTCATTGTTGTCGGCTTGGGAAACTCCGCAACAGCGCGAAGTTTGGCCGGGTCGGGGAGAACGCCTTCCTTAGATACAATGTGACCCAAGATGGTTAGCTGCCGGGCGCCGAAGTGGCACTTCTTCAGATTAAGCTGTAGGCCGGCGTCGGTGAGGCAAGTCAGAACCTGCTGCAGGCGCGTGAGGTGAGTGGAGAAATCTACCGAAAAGACAACGATATCGTCCAAGGAACAGAGGCAAGTATGCCACTTCAGCTTCCGTAAGACGTTATCCATCATTCTTTCGAATGTAGCTGGCGCGTTGCACAGGCCGAATGGCATAACGGTGAACTCGTACAGGCCGTCGGGGGTAACGAATGCGGTCTTCTCACGGTCAGCGGCAGCCATCGGGACCTGCCAGTAGCCCGAACGCAAGTCAAGAGAGGAGAAGTATTCGGCGCCTTGGAGACAGTCAAGAGCGTCATCGATGCGGGGAAGCGGATAATTGTCTTTGTGGGTAATTTTGTTCAGTCGCCGGTAATCGACACAAAATCTGATAGAACCGTCTTTCTTCTTGACCAGCACCACCGGAGAAGACCAAGGGCTGTGAGAGGGACGGATGACGCCACGGTGCAGCATGTCTTCAACGTGCTCACTTATCACTTGACGCTCAGCCGCAGAGACGCGATAGGGGCGCTGCCGAAAAGGCGGGTGGGAGCCGGTCTCAATGCGATGAGCCACGGTTGATGTACGGCCTAAAGGCTGATGGGCTGCATCGAAAGCGAAGCGGAAAGTGTGGAGAAGGGCTGAAAGCTGCTGATGGTAGGTGGACGGAAGAGTATCGTCGATGGCGGCGCGGAAAAGTTCGTCAGGCTCAGGTTCAGTAGCGAGCTCGGAATGCATGGCGTTTAGAGAGGGACCGCTGGCTGCCTCGTGGACATTAAGGGCAGAGAGAAGGCAGACCGGTTGAATGCAGCCAGGGGACTCACCAGGTAGCAGGGTAAGGGCACACGAGGATGGATTGTAGAGCAGCATCTTCGTGACACCCCGCCGAACATCGAGGACAGCAGAAGGTAGCGGCAGGTTCTTCCGGCGTACAAAGGAAGCAGACGGCGTAAATAAAACGGTGTCATCCGACGCGGCACGGCACGACAGGGAAACAAGGGCAGATGCTCCCGGCGCTACTTCAACATCTTCAGCGATAGTGACCTTGAGTGGCAAGGGGGCAGAGGTTTCAGTAGTAAGCTCGTCAAACAAAGGAGAAAATTCAACTTCAGCGCGGGCGCAATCGATGACGGCGTTGTTGTGTGACAGAAAGTCCCACCCGAGAATTATGTCATGCGAGCATGAGGACAGCACCAACAATTCGACTGGATACAATATATCGTCAATGATGACTCGTGCTGTGCACGAGGCGAGAGGGGCAATGCACTGTTCACTAGCGGTGCGGAGCGAGAGACCCGTAAATGGCGTCGTGACTTTGCGCAAGCGGCGGCAGAGTTTTTCGTGAATCACTGATACTGAGGCACCCGTGTCGATAAGCGCATGTACCGGCAGTCCGTCGACGATGACCTGAAGAATGTTGCGTGGGGAAAACGGAGGCCTTGAGCTTTTCGAACAGCGCGCAGTTCTTGCCTCCGGAACTGCGGATCTTAGTTTCCCTCTTCAGCAGAGGGAGGGCGACGGCGCATTGGTGACAGTGAGCGACGGCGCGGTGATGGAGAACGTCGGGTCTCGTAAGCACGACGGTCGGGGGCGTACGCGTCTAGCGGCGAGGATGGAGGAGCCGAATAAAACATCTGGGATGGATGCACAGGGGTTGAGATGGGTGGCGATGCCACCATGCGACGGCGACAGTGGCGGGCGACATGTCCCGCGTACCCACAGGAGTAACAGATGGGTCGGTTATCCGATGTGCGCCAAGGGTTGTAAAGCCGCTGCGGAGACGGCGAAGAAACCGGGGCTGGTCGTAGAGACGGGGCGGGGCGCGGGACGGGCTGACGAGGTGGAACAGTCAGGGGCACGGAGCGCGCCGCTGCTTCTGCGTAGGTCATCCGGGCGGGTATAGGAGATGGTTGGGGATACTGAGCCTCGGCGTAGGTTAAGGGAGCAACCGAAGGGACTGGATGTGCAGTAGGAATAGCCTCGGCAACTTCATGGCGGATGACCTCCTGCAATGGCGCCACCAGAGGAGTCGCAGCGTCGTGACTGGAGGGCATCAACGAGAGCTGACGCGCGACTTCCTCCCAAACAAACTGCTTTATCTGCGGTGACAGTTGCGCCGGGTCGGTGTCAGATGTGAGGGAAGCAAGCGATTCCTGCTGCGAGAGCGGAGAACGGGTGAGGATGCGTCGCTTCCGAAGTTCGTCAAAGTTCTGGCAATGAGTAATGACGTCGGCGACTGTGGTGGGATTGCGTGCCAGAAGCATCTGGAACGCATCGTCGTCGATTCCTTTCAAAATGTTCTCAATCTTGGCGCGCTCAGACATAGAGGCATCAACTCGTGTGCACAGGTTCACAACGTCCTCTATGTAGCTGGTGAAATTTTCACCAGGCAGCTGCGCCCGACTTCGCAGGCGTTGTTCCGCGCGCAGCTTGCGCACCGCAGGCCTCCCAAATACATCAGAAAGATTGGACTTGAAAGCTGACCACGTGGGGATGTCGGATTCGTGGTTTCTGAACCATAGGTTCGCAACGTCCGAAAGGTAGAAGATGACGTTGTTGAGTTTGAGTGCATCGTCCCACTTGTTGTGGGTGCTCACCCGTTCGTACGATGCCAGCCAATCCTCGACGTCATCGTCGCCGGTGCCACTGAAGAAAGCGGGATCACGCTGCCGCAGCGCTCCAGCGCACAGAACGGTCGGGGTGGGTGGTGCAGGACTGGGCACGGAGTCCTTAGGCATTGTGAGCGGCGGGAGAAGACGGCTGCGAAGGTCCAGGGCGTCAGACGACCGCAACCTCCACCAAATGAAAGGGGGTTCGCGTACTAGTGACCTCAGCTATACAGTTCACCAAACAGCTGAGCGGACGGCAGCAAAATCACAGTCAGTCTACACAGCCAGAGAGCTGGAGCCGCGCGCCGGCACACTTCGTCGTCAACTTCTTCGTCTGCCATCGAGGCAACCTGAGGCGCATTCATAATAGTTCAGGCGCGTTCATTGTAATTCACTACACTAGCCATGATTGGTTAATGGCTCACTAGTTGGGATTGGTTAATGACTAGTTAGTCATGACTAATTAGTTGAAGACTAACTAGTCATGACTTGTCACTAGTAATGACTTTCACTTCAGATGTAATGGACAGATGGACAGAGTTATGGCCACGAGTATGAGCCATTAAAGGCTTTCGCCTTAAAAAGATAAACATTGCTGCCACCGTCTTGGGTCACACTGATTGTATAGAGGCTCCTACTGCCTTTTCAAATCAAATCAAGTTTATTTTTTCACCATTGGTGGCTTCCCTGACAAAAATCTGTGGACACAGCTTGACAAGGTCAGGGAGCCATTTTGGCAGCAGCGACTTTATGTACACAGTACAGTGGTTTAAATACAAGTGAATATTGCAATAGAATACATGCAGTTACCTTACATGCACAGTACAATAGTTTAAATACAAGTGAATATTGCAATAGAATACATGTGCTCCATTTATCAATATAATTTAGCTAGAAAAGTGAAAACAATCTGCATAACAGTAAAACTGTGCTACAGATGAATGGAATTAGTACTGTAGGCTAATACCCTGTTGCATGGGCAATTTCAATACCCATTGAGTCACTAGACATGATACTCAATGGGGATAGGGGAGTCCCACACAGCCGGTTTCAGTGATTGAACTCAATCGGTATAGACTCATTTGAGCTTCACGAATGGCCATTCAAATCTTAGGGGCACTTGTTTAATAAAGTCGCACAGTTCTGTAATATTCACTTCTGTGCTGCAATTACTGATGCAATGGCAGGTGCCGTTTCAGCCGAGGTAATGTCAAAAGCATTGAAGTTAGGGGTTAGTTGGTCGATGTTTGCTTCACAGGGAGATGACTGTACAGGAAAGACTGAACAGATGTTGTCATGCAGCCGTCGCCTCCATAGTTGGAGCTCTGACTTATCAAGTATTAATGAAATGGTGTTGGTCATATGTTTAGGGGAATCCCCCAAGGTGGAGTAGATTTGTAATAAGGGAGTAATTACTCATTGACATCCACCCAAGCGCAGCCGTACAGCTACAAAGGAAAGCTATACAGCTTTCTCAGAAACTTCGCAGTTAAAGAAAAATTCATCCTCGTCCGGGGATCGAACCCGGGACCCCCGCTTCACCGGAGCAGTCGCTCTACCAATTGAGCTAACTGGGATGGCAAGCTTATGGTAGGGCGAGAGAGAATTGATCAATAACTGAAGTGGGAACAGTGTTGGTCAAAGCTCAATTGGTAGAGCAACTGCTCCGGTGAAGCGGTGGTCCCGGGTTCGATCCCCGGACCAGGACGAATTTTTCTTTAACTGCAAAGTTTCTGAGAAAGCTGTATAGCTTTCCTTTGTAGCCGTATGGCTCCGCTTGGGTGGATGTCAATGAGTAATTACTCCGTTATTATTAATGAAATCTAAATGCATGAGGAGGGCTGATGCGGACTGCAGTTTATGTTGGGATATTTACGTCGCTATGGTTGAATCTCGATCATTTTAATTCAGAGGGGGCCGAACATGGGTTCATTTTGAACAAGGGGCTGGCGCACAGCTTTGCACAGGTAACCATACTGGAGACTCATCAGCCTCGCCAGACCTTTTTGCCTGCGTGCTGCCACTTGGCATTGAGGGCAGCTGGTGGATCTTTAGTCGTGTCCAGTGGGCATAAAGGGGTCACTTATGTGCCACTCATGTGGCTGCCAATATAAACCACTCTCCCACTGAAGCAGGTGTACTAGAAAAAGAAACAGGGTGACCAATGCCATGGCAGGTGTCTAAGCATTACTTTGAATGAACTGGAAGTTGAACCTGCTTGAGTTTTCTAGTCTTTTTACCTCTTCTTATTTTATTCATGCCATGGGACCTTTCAGAGTGATGCCAACTAAGTGCAAATCAGCATTGCCATTTGTTGATACGCCAGGTTTATTTTTTCATCTCATTTTCTTCTTTCCAGCAAAACAACACAGGAATAGTTTTGTTCTGTTTTAAGAGGCAAGTGTTCAAAGTAAATTTAGTTTTGCAGGGTAGCAACTGTAGATGAATAATTTTGGGCATTGTTAAGTACAGAAAGTACCGCAAAAACCGGAATATTGGTCGAACTTTGTTTAAAAAAACCATGGCAAAAAGTTGACCCCCGTCTCATATGCCGGTCATTTGTGGAGAAACTACGAAAGTCTTCCAACAATTGGTGGCTGAAGTCAACAGCCTCCATCACCATCGTCATCAGCAGCAGCGCGCTGTGGCGACGTTATGGCAGTGCCATTTCGCACTTCTGTTGTCACAAAGTTATTTTGGTTTGTGGCTGGATGTCGTTGGCGTAGAAATCTCTCCCTGCAGAGATTGTGCACAAGTCTTTTAGAAAATGCAGCATAAGCAATGTGCTAGGTGGCACACTCTGATGACTCAGAGTAGTGCTTGTGCAATCTGTGCCCTTCTCTGTGCTGTACACCCAGCCAATTCTTTAACAGTATCACACGACCATCACCTCGCATGTTTGTCAGCGCCTTATCACAGCAGGGAGCGGTGAAAGAAGCGAGAGTAAGCGCAAGTGTACACATGTGCATATCTCATTTGTTTCGCTGCTCAGAACTGTTAAGGGGACTATGCAATGAATTAAAAGTCACTTGTAAATGTTTCCAATACCTAGAAATGATGCTAACAAGCATTCACACCAAATATGAGTCTTCGGAACTGAGCCGGCAATTTATTACGAATTTTTAAAACCACGTTTTTTAAAATTCGCGGGTCGATTAGTGTCTTCGTAGGGACCGACTTTGAAGCTAAAATCGAGAAAATAGATGTCACTAGACCCGTGACGTCGGCAAGGCCACCACATGTTATTTGCTGGAGCCACGGCAGCCACGACGTCACGGGCACGCTTCCGGTAGCCGTGAAAATCGTCCACTCGAGCCGCCGCGCGACCCCCTCGGGCAGGCGCGAGCCAGAGCATTGCCTTCACGCATATGTTTTCAATTTACCTCAGCCAGCTCTTTCTGTCGGGAGTTCGGGACCCACTCACAGTGCCTTTATCTCAGTGACAAGCAAAGAAATGCGATGTGCGCCACGATCCAGGAAGGTGAAGAGAAGGGTTGAAATGCGGGCCAGTTGGTACATTGTAAACGGAAAAAAACCAGTCACACAAGACGACGGACAAGAAGAGTGTACACACCACAACGACTGGACTAACAACTGAAGTTTATTGGAAAATACATGGTCCGAACAAGGCCAGCAGAGCATGCGCAACAGCATCATCACTAATCACTGCGCAAAAGAGACAAAGACAAGAAATCTAAACTATCGTGGACGACCTAAAAAAGCAAATTCTTTTTCAAGTAAGTGCACCGAAGTTGTGCTTATACAATCAGAGCCTAACAAACCGATATGATATGCCTCCAGTATTTCCCGCTCCTGTTTTCCCTTGCCTCTACCAAGAATGGTGGCATTGCTGAACAAAGGATAACAGCCACATTCATTGCAATGGCGAGGCAAGAGAGACCGGTGAAGAGAGACCGGAGAGACGCTGCTGCTGTGGTGCTGGGTGCGACAACCGGAAGTCGCAAACCGAACTTCAGCGAATGACGTATTCATGGGCGGGGCCCAGTCCCAGAGCTGTTTTCTTCATTTTTTTCTTGGTGCTCCACGTGTACGAGTTGAGGGGGAGAGGAGGAGCGTGATTTTTAATTGTCTATAACTTTGTTGTTATCGATGCTAGCTCAAAAATTCTTGCGCTGGGGTGACGAGTGATGGAATGCCTATCTGTCATTTTCTTTACATAATCACAATTAATTTACTGCGTAGTGCCTTTAATAAGGCGCTGACAGGCATGCGTGTCGATGGTCGCGTGATAGTGTTAAAAAATTGTCCGGGTGTACGTATGAGCAGCATCTAAATGAAAATAAATACTGTCACCATTGTGCAACCTGTTGAGTCGCATTTGTTTTAAGCTAAGGGTGTCTTTCGGTACTTTTGGCACAGAAAAAAAAATTTTTTCATTTTTATAATTGGTTAGTTGGGGGGTCGACCTATATTCCGGCTTTTACAGTAGGACTGAACTCCGCAACATCTACTGCATCAGCTGGCCAATGAGTGCTGTTGGGGACCTGTATCCTGGGGCACCCGAGTTGGAATGTGGGCCAAGGGTGCTGTTTGCAGTTGGCACACCGGGATGTTTCACCAAAAGTGTTCTCACCAATGTTTGGCACGTGTGTGGTATATGCAGGTGCCTGGTAGGAGCAAAAATTGGCTGCATGTGCACTGCTCGGTCATCACTTCTGTTCTCCCCCTCTCCCCCTGCTCCTCCTCCTCCTCGTGATGGGCAGATGATGGCTTGTTACCACGACGAGGTATCCCCCACACCTCCACCACAGTGACCCTGCATCTGAGCTTCACAGGGCGACTTCCTGGAAGGCCAGAGAAGTGAACGACGAGGATGCCTGCGCGAAACATGGAATCCCAGTTGCAGGAAGAAGTGTTCGTTCCACTCTTGCACTAAGTTGCCTGGCTAGGTGAGGAAAGGAGAGTCCGTGCTGCCACAGTGCCCACAATTAGTTTTCGAGGCCCCCACCACCTTTTTTTTCTTACTTATGAAATGTGAGAGTGATGTAATTGTACAGTTTTGCATAGCACAAAAGAAGAGAAAAAGTTTAAGCCAATACTTCTCTTTGTTTTAACTGATTGAAAAGGAGCCAGAATTGCTGCACGCCTAGAGAATAGAACCTGTGAATATACGAGGGAAGACAATGCCTCTGGGCTCGTTCTTGTGCTCTGCTCGGAACTACTTTACTGTTTGTTTTTTTTTCTTACTGGAGCCCACAGCCCTGTCTTTGTTGGTGGTGATGTAATCATCACCTCCCCAGCAAAGCTGACAGAGCTTTGCGTCCACAGCCATCATACTGATATTGTTTTTTTATATTGTTTTTTTGAGATTTTTACGAAATGCAGTTGTTGTCTGTTGCCTGATTTTTTTCTGTAACTCTCCTTTAGTGAGACTGGCTTTAAAAATGAGCTTGAGTAGATAGAGCTTTAAGAGCGGTTAACTCCTGGTTACTGATGTTTTGATGCCTGCATTCAGGAGTAACCTGGAAATCTAGTGTGGAGGTGTTGCAAAATTTGCATCCAAAGCACAAAGCAACTACCAAGAGTACTGTCCCTTTTTCGTCTTTGAGCAAACATTTTGATAAAGCTGTAGCAGTCACTTTTACAGTAGGTTGTTTTTGCATGAATGGAAACTGTTGCAAGGTTTTTCAAGTGTGCTGTTGCATACATTCCACTTGTTGCATATTGCTTTGTTTTTTACGCAGTCTTGTCTGTACATAGGCAAACAAAATGGCTAATATCACTTGTAAAACACTTTTTTTGTACAAGCTTTTTTCACTTCTTTTTTCAAGGAAGTAAAAGTGACATTATGTTGAGAATCCTTTGTGTCAACTTCCTGAGTCCTATAGTCTGATGTGAATCAAGAAAACAGCAGCTTTTCTTTATCAAAGGCCCGCTTCCAGCCAGTGGTGTCGGCTGATTCTCATGAACCTGCTATCATTCTGTGGATAATTTGGCTCTTGCCAGGATGAAGAGAGCTGGGGTATGAAACCTTCTCATAGCAAAGTTCCTGATTGTTGCCTTTGAATCGCTGAGGATGTATAAGATACAGCGCAGCTCTATGCACTTCTGCACGCCGCCCTGTGCACACTTTGATTGGTCCCGACAGGGCAGGCGTGCAAACAGCTGGCCGGTACCCTGCGAAAGGATGAATTTACGCCCTCTCGCATTGTTTAGGTGACAATAGGCAGAGGAGAGAGGCTCTCCTCAGAAAACAGTACCCCTTAGTTCATAAAAATTATCATCAGCCTTTGCCTCTGCAGAGCAAAGGCCTCTCCCATGTCTCTCCAATTAACCCTGTCCGACGTCATTAGCTCCTGCCAAAGCTTTGACGAGCTGTGCAAAGAGCGTCTCACCACAGGGTGTGCCGCCTTCCAGGAGGCCTCTATTTCCATCTTGGCTCTAGCAAGAGATGGTGCTCTGGACCATGTCACTCCTCCAGCACACTCAGCAGTTTGTCCTCGAGGAAGTCTGCTGTCAGCTCTCCTTGTCTTTACCTCTCCGCCTACGTCGTCATGACTTTCGCCTTCCAGCGCGTCTTACAAGAGCAGGTCACTGCGGCACTGCCATCTAATCATCAGCATGCTGATGGGTAGATGCCATTGCCAGGCCTAGGCCCTCGCATGGCGCCCTGACCTACAAGATGCCCCGCCTTATCTATTTGAGACCCAGCGGCTTGTACCCTCGGCTTCCGGTCCTATTTCCTGCCTCTGGCTGCACCTGCTAAACCCATGGGGCACGCAGGACAACTGTCCTATTAGCTATGCCTGTGGAGTCGCTGGCCATGTGTCCAGATAGTGGCGCATTCACAGACCCCGTCCCTATGATTATGGGTGTGAGCTGGCTGTTTTGTTTATTAATTTATTCACGTTTGCTCGAGCACGCATGCTGCTGGCATGCACTGAAACCAGTGCCACGCGCCTGCTATCGCTCAAAGCAAGCACGGACTCTGGGACATGTCGCGGCTTGCAGTATGATTCATCCAGGGTTGCCCGGCGGAATCACTCCCCCTCACCTCGCTAGTGCTGGCTCGAGACTCAACCGATGCTTCGCCGGCAGCCCTTTCACCTGATTGGAGTATTCGAACGGCTGGCTGCTGCAACAGTTCCCAAAGCAGCAGACGGGGAGCAGACGGAAGACATCAAGCGAGATGAAGCCTCTCCCAGGGCATTGCCGCGCTTCTTTGTGCAAGCCCGTTGTGCTCTCGGCCCCTGTGCAGTAACACCGTTGTATATTGAAGCGAAAGCTTCTCTACGGGACCTCAGGATTTCTTCGTGGCGCTTACTGTTTTCACCTTGAAACAATTTAAAAGTCAAACCACAGTGCAGCCATGGTGTGTTGCTATGGTGCTACAGTAAGGTGGCCCATAAGGTCAGGTCAAGGTCAAACAAAAAATTGCCGACATTACGTTACTTTCTAATGCGAAATTTGAGTGCGGCTCATCAGCTATTTCAGCTTTATGATAGAGAGAGTTCGCTTACTGTTGTCAGCGCTAACGCATGCAGCCCACACCTCTCTCTCATCACCCCACGTATATATATATATATATGCGTGATTTAGGCATCCGCTTATGCGCACTTCCTTTCCTTAAAATGGTAAAAGGTCAACGCCAACGAACACAATCAACGCCAATGCTCTATGGCTCCAGCGCTGTATTTCTGGCACAACGTTGTCAATGCCTGCAGCCCACATCTCTCTCTCATCCCCCTACGTACGAATAAGCACGATTCAGGCATCCACTGACCCAGGAAGCCGGTTATGTGCACTTCCTTTCATTAAAATGATCGGAGTGTAAAACGACGCCAGTGAACGCCGACAGCTGCTTCAGTGCCGCATTTCTGGCACAACCTTGTCAATGCCTGCAGCCCACATCTCTCTCTCTCATCACCCCACATACCTATAACAGCGATTGAGGCGTCTACTGACCCAGGGAGCCAATTATGCGCACTTCCTTTCCTTAAAATGGCACTACGTTGTCAATGCCAACGCATGCAGCACACACCTCTCACTACCGCCACATAGCTTAAAGCACGATTGAGGTGCCCACTGTTCCAAGAGTGCAGATGCGCCTTTCTTTTGCTTTCCAAGCTACCACTCCATTGGTTTCGCAGCTTAAAGCACGGCTAAGGTGTCCACTGCTGGTTATGACGGCGACGCCGCGAAACGCAGAAATGGGCACCGAAGAGCTGTGCTCTCAAAAAATTGCTGATGGTTTATCTTTACTAAAACCTGGTGTGTAAGCGAAAGCTTAATTCATTCCCCGAAGCCAAACTATGAATCTCTAGTCATTGCTTCAACCACAAGCAGCACTCTTAGAGCGCTGCAATTTATTGTATATAAATGTTTTGTTGACTTACTGTCGCCTTGACCGTTTCATCGCTGAGCTCTGCGCAACAGTGGCAGCAGGCTAGGATGCCCTAGACCCAATAGTGGTGACATTGTAGGGAGGCTTTGCCCAACAGTGGATGGCAGCTGCGGGATCGACTGGCATCAGCTACTTCAGCATGGTGCGAAGCGCCTGATGTTTTCCCCTCAATTCGGCAGACTGCTCTAGCTTAGGTTATCGTAGTCTAGAGTCTGTGTTAAGCACTGGAGAGAGCTTTGCTCGTTTTGAGCCTAGGTGGAGTGTTCTGAAACGAAAGCATATCGTGCTGACCCAGATAACGAATATACATCGCCAGGACACCCTGAGGATTATTTTTTTAGCACATTTTGTTGTCCTGAGGACGTGCTCAACAAGTCCTCAGGACATCCTCAAATTACCTCTGAAAGACCTTCTCAGTATGTTTTGAGGACGTGAGATAACGACTGGGCCCAGAGAATGTAGGTCATTATCTGCTTGTTGTTGTAGGTTGTGTGCACAGGGGTTACTTTTGTGAAACAGCTTTTTGCTTCATTTGTCTTGGATTCTAGCAAACAAATTTTGCAAAAGCTAGTGGTGCTTTAGCTTTGGTTAAAGCGAGCCAGAAGCAGTATACAGCTTCACGATGGTTTAGCATGGCAAAGTCTTGTTATGTTGTTCGTTGAGCGTTTCTTTGGTATTCCAGGCTAAACCATCTCGAAGCTACCACTTCTCACTCGGTTTAACGAAAGCTTTAGTTAATTTTTTATGGTCACCTGAACACGTGACATCACGGCCTAGCACGTGAACACCACATGTGGACTTCGTGCATAGGAGCGCCGCTGCTGCAGACCCTGACGTCACGGCCTAGCATGTGAACACGTGCACTTCTTGCCAGGCGTGCTGGTGCTACTTCGTTATACTTGGTTTAGGAAGCCCTGATATCATGGCCTAGCACTGGAACACCACGTCGACTTATTCCTAGGTGCGCCAGCACTCCTTCCGTCATGTACTCGGTTAAAGATGGCGTGACGTCACGCCCTATCACCTAAACGCCACGTTTATGGTGAGCCAAAAGGAAATGCGCATAACTGGCTTCTTAGATCAGTGGTCACCTGATTCGCGCTTTGAGGTACGTGGTCGATCATGTGACTAAATTTTGGTTGACCTTGATGTCCCCGGCTTGACATTGTCTTGACCTTGAAATGACCTTGACCTGTCCAATTGCTTGGCCATTGACCATCCACCGGTTCTCTAAACTTATAAAACTGAAGATTAACCTTGGCTGAGCCTTGAAGGTCATCGGCAACGCAGGGCAGTCTCAGTCCGAGACCTCTAGTAGTGAAGCTACCGCTTCAAAAGTTTCACCATGCTCATCACTGGTTCATTTACTGCATTTGTTGGTACATATACAGGTTGCTCATCATGCACTATTTTCATATAAGGACGACTACAACTCATTCAGGAGTTGAACACTGCCACCTCAGTGGAAGCATGCAGTACATAAGAACAGGTTTAGAAGCGAAAATATCTTGAGATATCTCTCTTCAAGCACATAATTTTCTTCAGTCAAAATTGCTTCTTTCTATTGTACACAAGTATATTTTAATAAACCTGCCAATTTTAATTAATGAAAGCCGAGAGTGAGGGATAAAGCTTGTTTTATCTCAGTTTAATGCCAAAATACTGTCCTGCGATCGGACGTTTGTAGGACATTTGAGGAGTTTTCAGCCTCGATTAGTCCAGCAAAGTACAAACTGAGGATATCATCAAGAGGACTTTTGGTCGTGACGCACCCAAAAAGTACTCAGAATGTCTTGTTCGGGATGAGGACGTTCTGACCATTATAGGACGTCGTCGGGACGTTTGGTGTTGCGACGAGAGCCTGTGAATGGAAGGCGTTATGTTAGTAGACAAAGCATGATGCTCGATTTGCACTCAGTATTTATCTGAAGTAGTGGAGCAGTGCCTCAGAACTTACAACCGAACTATACTATCCCATGTCTCTCTGCGCTCCTGGCGTCTGCACTCTTTCTCTGGGGACATATTGTAACTTAATAGCCAGCAAGCTGGCGTACCTTAAAGAATACTGACCTTTTGCGGTTAAAACTGAATTTTGAACTACGGGATCAATGACCTTGAGCTTCGAAAGTGAAGGCGCAAACTGACCACCTGATACAGTGAACACCTTAGTGGCGCTTTAAGCTATGAAACCAATGGATGGAGCGAAAGCAAAGGAAAGGCGCTTAACTGGCCCCTTGGGAGAGTGGACATCTCAGTCGTGCTTTAAGCTATGTAGCGGTAGTGACAGTGTGTGCTGCATTCGTTGGCATTGACAACGTTGTGGCAAAAAATTGGCAGTGGCTTAGCTCTGCTATGCCAGGATATACGTAGCGTGAGGTGAGGGCGAGGTGTCCACATCTCGGTGGACACCTGAACCAGAGGGAAGGCGCATAACTGCACTCTTGGAACAGAGAACACCCCAACCGTGCTTTAAGCAATGTGGCGGTAGTGACAGGTGTACGCTGCATGCGTTGGCATCGACAACGTTGTGCCAGAAACGCGGCGCTGAAGCCATAGGCCGTCGGCGTTCGTTGTGTTCATTGGCGCTGGCAACGTTTTACACTCCGATCATTTGAAGGAAAGGAATTAGCATAATGGCTCCCTGGGTCAGTGGACACCTGAATCGTGCTTATAGGTATGGGGGGTGATGAGAGAGAAATGTGGGCTTCAGGCATTGACAAGGTTGAGTCTACCCGCCGCGGTGGCTCAGTGGTTACGGCACTCGGCTGCTGACCCGAAAGACACGGTTCGATCCCGGCCGCGGCGGTCGAATTTCGATGGAGGCGAAATTCTAGAGGCCCGTGTACTGTGCGATGTCAGTGCACGTTAAAGAACCCCAGGTGGACGAAATTTCCGGAACCCGTCACTACGGCGTCCCTCATAGCCTTAAGGCCGGTTCACATGCAAGCGACTGAGCGATTGAGCGGCGCGTCGCAGCGAAAATTTCCAACTTGTTGAAACCTCGCCGCTCGTCGCAGCGACGACTCAAAACAGGTTTTTCCGCCGCGGCGACAGGATTCGCTAGCATTTTCGCTGGCATGTGAAACAGGCTTTAGTCGCTTTGGGACGTTTAACCCTAATAAAAAACAAGGTGCCAGAAACGCCGCGCTGAAGCCTTAGGCCGTCGGCGTTCATTGGGTTAATTGGCATTGGCGTTGTCAACGTTTTACACTCGGATGATTTTAAGGAAATGAAGGCGAGGGAGCGCGGCGAGGCACGCCAGCTTTGCGTAGTGACGTCACTTGCTCCTCGCGCATGGGCAGTATAGTCGTACAAGAAAGCACGCAAAACGGCGAGACTGCGGGCAGTATGTAGCTTACGCAATAAAAACGCGGCACTGAAGCTATAGGCCATCGCGATGATCATTGTGTCCATTGGCGTTGGCATTGGCATTTTAGACTCCGATTATTATTGCGAAAGCAATACTACGCCAGGTCTAACCGCTCGTCGCGTGGTCCGTGGACCCCCCTGCTCCTCGAGGAGCATCCGCCGCGCCTAACAGATGCAACTGGTCGATATGGTCGGGACATCACAGTGCGCGAATTTCAAACGAGGCCAATTGTACTTTGGCTAGCTCTGACCCCAGAACGCAAGTTTTGGCGGTGGAGTGGGCTTACAAAGTCGTCGAGGGCTATGTACTCTCGACCACTTAACGCGACCTCTTGCCGAGCTCTTCCCGGCGAATAAAATGTTTTACAATCAATAGTAACAATCCAACCAATTAAATGGATTGTGTAGTGATGCTCCAAGTAAATGGGTCTGAGTTGCGTTAATTGCTTAATTAACCAATTAGCCTAATTAACCTTTCTAGTCAGACCAGATAAATTAATAAAACCGAGTAGGAAATTGGTCGAGTTGGGGAATCGAACTAGGGTCTCCGGAGTGCGAGTTGAGCATGCTAACCACTCCACCATGCCAGCTCGAGGGCTTGTAATGAACAAAGGCGTGTCTAGTGAATATGGTGTCTTCGCTCACTCCCGTCTTTCCCCCTTCCCTTTACGGCGAGGTTCAGATGTCCACCGAGATATGCGAGACAGATACATTTCCTTTCCTCAAAAACCAGTTTACCGACGAGCAAGGCGTAGAGCCGAACGGGCGATGGCGTTCTTTGGACTCCCTGGCAGCGTTGCAAGACGCTGTCGCGTTCCACTCTTAGAGGCGAAGCTTAACATCTTAACCACACATCAGTGACACAAGCAGCAACACCGCGCTTAAGGCTTTCGCCTCACCGCCCTTTAGGTCAACAAAGTGCCCCCCCCCCCCACCTGAATTTTTTTTTACGGAAAGGAAGTGCATTAACTGGCTCCCTGGGTCAGTGGACGCCTGAATCGCGATTTGAGGTATGCATGGGGTGGTGATGAGATATGTGGGCTACATGCGTGCGCGCTGACAACGTTGTGGCAAACGCGGCACTGCAGCAATAGGGCGCAGCGTTTCTTGGGGGAGCAGCAAACTTTCGCGATCAACCATTAACTTCCACCTGCCAGGGTGGGCGCGCTGCATAATGTCTCACTCAACGTTACAGACGCCAAGGCGCGTATAGTTGCCCGATACGCCATAGTTTTCGCTCTCTAACGAGGTTGAGTAGTAGTAAACCGCGGCTAATTAAAAAAAATGGATTCCGCATACGCGTTCAGCGTTTTTTTAGTTTAAACCGAAAACTCCAACTCCTAGCTATATTCGAAAGAAAACATGCTTCAGAGGAAGCTAAGACATAGCTGGTAACCACAATCCTAACGAATATGGTATTGAGGTCAGTGCGGTAATAAATTTAGAAATCAGACATAAATTAACGCTATATCATTTAACTCTCTATCCATAGAGAGGAAGCGTTTTTAAACATCAAATTGCCAGCATGCGCCGCAGTATACATATATTGACTCATGGTACGTATGGTCAAAAATTGGCGGGGGCTTAGCTTTGGTTAAGCCTTGTAGGTTGCGAAAGCGAGCACAGCGCCTCTAACGGAAGGAACGCGACGCGCCGCGTCGAAAGAAGGAACGCAGTGCGTCGCGTCTACAGGTCACGCGTGGCAACCGGCCGCCGCTGCGCGATGACTCGACTTGGTAGCCCATCTCTCACCCTTGTACGACGTCACTAGGCATGACATTAGGTCATTCTAAATGTCACGCGTGGCTACCGGCCACCGCTGCGTGACGACTCGACTTGGTAGCCCATCTCTCACCCTTGTACGACGTCACTAGGCATGACATTAGGTCATTCTAAATGTCACGCGTGGCTACCGGCCACCGCTGCGTGACGACTCGACTTGGTAGCCATCTCTCACCCTGGTATGACGTCAGATGTCATTCTAAAGGTCAAACGTGGGTATCGGCCGCCGCTACGCGAAAGGCCGGTCATGAGCGTAGTAGTGGCTACCGGCCACCGCTGCGTGACGACTCGACTTGGTAGCCCATCTCTCACCCTTGTACGACGTCACTAGGCATGACATTAGGTCATTCTAAATGTCACGCGTGGCTACCGGCCACCGCTGCGTGACGACTCGACTTGGTAGCCATCTCTCACCCTGGTATGACGTCAGATGTCATTCTAAAGGTCAAACGTGGGTATCGGCCGCCGCTACGCGAAAGGCCGGTCATGAGCGTAGTTTTGCTTTAGCAATAAAAGCAAAATCGCTTGCGCGGTGTTGTATATGTGGGAGCCACAAATCAGTGCCAACGCCATCAGCGCCAGCGCCCGAAATTCTGGGAGGGGATTGTGGAGTGGATGAGACAGACTGAGAACACAGAAGAGATTCCTCTGTGCATTCCTCGAACAGACGGGTTTGACGTCCCGTCTGCATGTTCTGCGTCAGGTAGTGACGCGCAGTGACCGAACGATCCGCGTGTGTTACCGATGATCAGCCGGACGCCCCTCTCCAGCTGTACTGTGCATGACGCGTGTGCTTGTATTCAACTTCAACTAGATCACCACGCGCGTACGACCTGTACATAATATATATGTCAATATGCTGTTGCCCTCACCTCTTTCATTTCATTTCTACACCCTGCCTGCTACTTTCCGCTGCCCAGCTCAGGTGCTTCCCGTAGCGATGGCAGTGCCGGGGCTAGCAAAAATCGTTGTATTTCATTTTATTTATATGTTTATTGAAACCGCTACTACTACTTACCCGCCGCGGTGGCTCATTGGTTGCGGAGCTCGGCTGCTGGCCCGAAAGACGCGGGTTCGATCCCGGCCGCGGCGGCTGAATTTCTATGGAGGGGAAATTCTAGAGGCCCGTGTGCTGTGCGATGTCAGTGCGCGTTAAAGAACCCCAGGTGGTCGAAATTTCCGTAGCCCTCCACGACGGCGTCCCTCATAGCCTGAGTCGCTTTTGGATGCTAAACCCCAATAAAATCAAAATCAAACTACTACTACTTGAGGAGGGTAGTGGAGAGGAGGTTTCCGTGCACAGCGGGTGCGCACACAGCGGGAGGCAGATCGAGGAGTAGTACATCGCTGCCAAGTACCTCCTTGGTCGCTGCCTTGAAGAATCAAAGTTTCCTGATCGGCGCGCCACCTGAGGGAAATGAAACAAACTGTACTCTAGCTATAAAATCAGTGAAACAGAAGCAGGAAATAAATAAATGTGTATCAGTCTGAAAAATAAAGAAAAGTTTAACCCTTCAGAACTGCACGGTTATGATTGGTTACGAACTGTTGTAGTTTTATTTGCGGTTCTCAGGTGGCGCTTTCATCCTTGATGTCCGAGCTTACCTAAAGCAATCTAAAGTGTGGTCACTGAAAATTGACTTTGTTTCAAGCGGAAACGGCGGAGGTTCGCAACAACTGCAAATAAAGATAACTACTTCTCTAACTGCCGTTAACTAAAATTAAAAAAATATTCTAGCTCTCTGCAATTATTTTGAGAAGGGAATTAGCCGAGCCTCAGCAACTTTCAATGCCAATGCTATGACGTACGTCAACGTGGCGTCGCTGTAAGCGCACGTTCGTCGCCCAATCAGCGTGCTCTGCGTGGCTAACCTGCTACCCCTAACCTACGCATCGCCGCGCAGCCGCCGCACTTCGAGAACCTCTCAGAAGTGGATTGGTCGCGCACCCAATGCGGTTCTGGTACAGTCCGAAAGGATAGCGAAGTGTCCTTGTTTCATCACTAACAGTAAAGCAAACTGTGAGTTGAACATCTCTTTTTATAGCTGTCATTTGAATGGCGTGCGTCTGCGGTATGTACTGTCGCGCTTCGTGCCATGCAACAGTTCGCTGCACGAGCTTTGCATGTTCGATTTGCTTGAACACGTGGCGTTTCCCTTGGTGAAATTGCAGTGTGCACAGAGTCACGGCTTTGTTTTCTTGTGCAAGGCTGAGAGGACGTTTTATTTTAGTTTTTTTTGGTTAGTATTTACCGAATGAAAGCTTGGCGTTGCGTTGAGTGTTCTCATCGTCTTTGATTTGCTTCAGGTGATATCAAACCACAGCATGTCTAGGTCTGTCGACCCAGCGACTTGTGAAGCTCCGCGGTGTGGTGGCCGATATAATGGCGCTGGAGGTGGCGGCAACCGTGACAGGTAATTTCTTTGTGGCGATTTTTGACCTCGTGCAGGCTTAAAACGCCATGTTTGCCACAAACGTTCGAAGCTCGAGTGTGCTACTCATTCGGAGTTATGCTTTCCGCACATGTAGTGTCTCTACAGGGAACCTGCGCTGAAGTTTGCCTTGTCGATTGCAGCGCCGTAAGAAATGTGCCGGGTTACTTGTTTTTTACTTGTTGCAAATCAGGCTGTGATAATTCGGTGAACGTAGTTTACTACGACACAGCGCTGATTTCCAACCCTGTATGGTTGCCTTTTTTCTTCCGAATGCGCGTTGCCACGTGGCTCAAGCACCTGAACAACTGGCCCGCAGTTCCAATGACACTTGTGAACGCGACTGTAACTTTCTTGTGCTAGATTGGAAATGATCAGTGTAACACTATCTCATCTAGGCCGAAATCTTGTCTAGCGATTTGGCTTTTAAGGCGAAAGCCTTTAATGCCTCATACTGTCGTTAACAGCCGTGTCGGCAGATTTGTCCGCGTTTCGGCGACAGTACTTAAAAAGAAACTGCGTCGAGGCTGGGAATCGAACCAGGGCCTTTGGCATTTGAAGCGGCGACGCTAACACTCCGCCACGAAGGCTCAAGGTTTGAGCATCGAATGGCATTGGCTCCTAATGTCATTAATCGGCTGCTACACGGGAACATTTAATGCCAGTAAGTTCGAATGTCATTCGCCATCGAATGAGTTTGGGGAACTCATTCGCATTCGATCTCGAACCGAATGCCTACTCTACTATCCCATTCGAACTGAAATAACGTTCACAAAGTAGCAAAATATGGTCTACGTTATCTGATCAGTGATTTAACATCGGTACTTGCCTAGATTTTTCGGAATGGACGGAAGACTGCTCTCGACGGCGTGCACAATCTTCGCAGAAGCGAGTCGAGAAGCTGCGTTGACATAGTGCGCCATCTGTCGAGCGGCGAGGCAACCGCCATCGCCGGCAAGGCCGTTGGCGCGCTTGCTTCGAAGGTGCAGATCGTCTGCTCGTGGAAAATAATGCTACAAGGAAGAGTCACCGCTTCTCTTACTCTTCCTTGTGGCATTATTTTTAACGAGCAGACGATCTGCACCTTCGAAGCAAGCGCGCCAACGGCCTTGCCGGAGATGGCGGTTGCCTCGCCACTCAACAGATGGCGCACCATGTAAAAGCAGCTTCTCGACTCGGTTCTGCTAAATTTGTGCACGCCGCCGAGAACAGTTTTCCGTCCATTCCGGAAAATCTAGGCAAGTACCGATTTTGAATTACTTATCAGATAACGCAGACCATATTTTGCTACTTTGTGAACGTTATTTCAGCTCGAATGGGGTAGTAGTGACGCGGGTTCGAACCCGGCCGCGGCGGCTGAATTTATTGAAGGCGAAATTCTAGAGGCCCGTGTGCTGTGCGATGTCAGTGCTCGTTAAAGAACCCCAGGTGGTCGAAATTTCCGGACCACCTCAACTACGGCGTCTCTCATAGCCTCAGTCGCTTTGGGACGTTAAACCCCATTAAACCAAACTAAACCAATCGCATGGGGTAGTAGATTTTGCATAGGAATTTTTTTAAAGCCTGCCCCCAAATATTCAAGACCCGGTATTTAGTTCTGCTAAAAAAAATGTTAATTTTGGTGTGAACCTGTTCACACTAGAGGCACTTGTGGATAGCTATTACTCTCGGTCTCAGCAGCAGCCAACGCAAGCAGCAAGCGTGAAGCAGGGCCTTTCCCGCGACCGTCGATCATTTTGGGTTGCGTGTTTCTTGCCGGTTGTTGTTCCATGTTCGTTTAGCTCGGAAGTACTTAAAGATATGGCTGAGCAGTTCGCCTTTTGGAAGTCATTTCCGCGCTCCGTGCTCCTGCGCGCGCCGCCATGGAGGAAAAAAAACTAGGAGAGAGTGCGCTCAGCCTCTGCAAGCCATCCACCTCTGACGCCGCTGCCGAGGGCCCTTTTGCGCACTGACTCTTGGGAAATAGGCCCTCCTCCACAGTTACCAGACTGCCAACCAGCGGTGCTTTTTAGTGAACGTCCGTGCTCCGATGTAGAGCAGAAGCGCAGCGCCTGTGTTGCAGCTTTGGCGGAATGCGTACCGAGCTCGAGGTTGTCTGAAGGCTCCGCGTCTCAACACTTCTGTTGATTACACTCTTGAGTTTTTGGGTGCACTGTAGAAAACTGCAGGTGAACTTTTCATCAAAGGGTGCGGCCGCGACCTCGTCACTGTTCAACTGTGGTTCATAAAGAGAATGGAGAGGAATTCCTTTCGTCGTTATACACACATACGGAGCGTTTATTTCAGCGCATGCTGTAAGCGGAGAACTCGAGAGTAGGCGAAGAAACGAGCCTCTAAAAAAGGGCGCAGCGGCTTCCAGAGCGCTCACGGCGGACGGACGTGTTTAGCGAGCGCTCCGGCGCCCTGCGCAAGATTCTGTTTCTCAGGCGGACTTCGGCCGGCCCATGGGCCCGCCGTTCTCCGCTATTCTCGAAGCACAAGTCGCGCCGAGTACGCTCGCGCACATACGCGGTTCCGACGTGAAATGCAGCAGTGAAGTATTGGTCTCTCTAGCTGTCGAGAGAGAGAGAGCCGGCGGCTTTACGTCTGCCCCCGCGCGGGGTCCCCCGGCCACTGCGCACAATCACTTACAAAAAGAAGTAAACCGTATGTACTGCATAGCCGCGCGCACGTATCGTCCTGTCTCGGACTAATCACGCGCCCGGCACACTGCACTAGCGGGCGGGGTGGGGCGCCCGGCCGCGTATACCGTCCGAGGTAGCACCCACGGAGCGTTCGTGTCACGAAGAGCAAGCGGGAAGTCAAGTCCGCCTGCTCGATGAACGCACAAAGGCTCACTATTGTTCTGTCACGGATACGCGCACTGCCGCGCGGCCACAGGAGCGCTTCGAGACTGCCCGGGATGATTCCCAGCGCCCTGTAGGCCGCGAGCATCTCGCGACGCGGCACAGCGAAGGAAAATGAGCTCCAATGTCTCCACTGCGCCGCAGTCAGCGCACGCGTCGCTCGGGGATGGTGGCCGCTGCGACGAGCGAGCAGTTTGTGCTCACCACGGAGCCGTCAGTGAACACAAGCAGATGGTCGCGCAGTTGCTCGTAGAGCGAGAGAGCGAAACCGAAACCAAAATCCGGCTAAGAGCTACCGCTGCCTTGTCACGTGAGGGCCCTTTTCCCATGATGCTTTCCACTATATTTTTTATGACTAGGCTTCAAGATTGTGACGTCATGCTCCCTCCTAGTTTTTTCTTCCTCCATGCGCGCCGCCGTGTCAGCCATTTTGTTTGTTTACATGTATCGAATATGTGGTTGACTTTGTACTTGGCTTGGCTTCTGATGGCAAGAGTGCTGGATAATGGCCGGAAATGATATTTTAAGCTTATAATATTGCACAGAAATGTTCTCACCCGCTCTTGAAACACTACCCAACAATTTCAAACATCTTCATGTGTGCTGACGTCTTTCAATTGCACTATTTTTTTTCACTGGTCGCCGCGGCCATCATTTTCCAATGACATTTTTTACTGTGTAGCACCGAAAGAGACCGAATGACATTCGACGGTTTGAATGCCATTCTGATCAGATGACATTAAATTTGCTAGTCTGACAGGGGTATAAGACACCCTCTGATCTAGGCTAAAATCTTGTCTAGCGATTTGGCTTTTATGATTTGTTTTCATGAAACAGTTGACCAACTTGTGTCAGATTTACATGCTATAAAATAGCAGTTTGATGTTGCTTGTGCTGAGGTGTAGAGTGATTGTAAAATAACTATGAAGGAAAAAAATGGGACATGTGCACAGTCTTTGTGATTTTCTATTCATCTTATTCATGTTTTAACCAATAATTCTTGGTTAAATTATCACTGTGCCCAACCTTTAACATTCATGAACCGTAGGGCACTCATGTCATCACTGGCCAATATTAATTGAATTAGTGTAGTAAGTTTGGCAAGCCGGTAGGGCTACACAATTATTATAACAGCTTAAGAGACCTAGCTGCACACATGGAGCACTAACCAGTTGCTGTGGCCACCTGGTTTGTGTTCCTTGTGTGTGGCTAGGTCTGTTGCACTGTAATATTAAGCAATATTAACTGCACATTGAGTGAAGAGGGTATATGTTAACAACACTGTCATTCGAGTTCTTTGCACATCATATATGGCAGGGGTTTTGAAATGAATGTGCACCCCTGTTGCTAAGGGACAAGGGAGGAATAGATAACTGCTTGTATTCTTTTCAATTTTCTTCCTGTCCCATATTTAGAGGACCTGGCAGGGGCCGTGGCCGATTTGGCACGGAAAGACATGTTCAGCGATCTGACGGTGTAGGGAATTGGAGGAATGGGGCCGACGCAAATGCAAATACCGAGGTGATCGTTGTGCCGGCAAAAGATATCGGCAAGATAATTGGTGAGTCTGCACTGCTAACATGAAGAGTGAGGAGATATTCAGCGTGACACTTGGGTGTGGTTGTCGAGCATAATTGTCCTTGTTTCTTTTGGCCAAATGCATGCTAACAAAGAGATGAAGATTTGCTAAGGTTTTTTTTTCATTTTGTTCAGTTTTGCTCTTGCTATCATCAGTTAGGAGTCACATTCCAGAATTCAGCAAAAAGTAGCACTAGCACTAATGAAGGGCTTTTCTATTACTTAGCTTGATATGTACTATTTTCACCATAAAAAGACAGAGGGGTAAGAGAACAAACACAGGCACTCACTTTCAACTGATTTCGTTTTGTTTCAACTAACAACTGTCATCTCACTGCAGCAGTGGTCTATTGGCTTGGGCATCTGCCTTGCATTTGGGAGGTGCAGCGTTCAATCCCCAGTGCTTTCAGGTACCCAGTGGTGATAATGTGGGTTCAGGTTTTCCCCTGACCTAGTGCTTGGCTTCACTGGGATGAAATACTTGGGAAATGGGCCTTTGACCCCACCTTGAGTAAATGAAAACTCCATATGCCTTGGCACTCTTTGGCTACAGATGCCCTTGCGGCATAAAAATTCGTCATCGTCGTCAAAAACATCCTCTTAAATATTGACACCTATGCGTTACAACCAAACTCAGTGCTTCAAAAATATGAGGCTGGAAGGCAGAGAACATGTGAAGACAAAAAAAAGGACAATTAAGCGTGGTTAGGCCAACTGCGAATTAGGTGCACTCTCACTTCGCTTTTCACTTTGGTTTTAGTTGAAGGCTTGGTTTAAGAGGACAATGCGATAGTGGTGTGTTCTGGATCCCTTGTTTAGGATGGAAGGTGATGAAGCCAACATCTAAAGCACAGTGCGAGAGACTGGCAGTTAAACAAGCGAGATGTTCAGCTGTAGTGGTCTAATGTAGTGGGCAACGAAGCTGATCTGAGTGGGTAGTTGGTTGTTTGGGCTAGGGATGCAGAGGCGTGAAGAAAAGAGGTTGGAAAGGGTGCAGGGTCACTAGTTTTTAGGAGCCCGCTCTCCATGGCACGGGGACAAAGGACAGTCTCCTTCACTTTTCTGCCTAGCCTCTGCTGCATTGCCATAAAAAGTTGTCCTTGAGTATAGCTTGAAATCACAGGCGACTAGTATGTAAGTGGCTTTGTGAAGTGGGATTAACCGCGATGTCATGTCAACCTGTCTACACCTATGGCTGGATGGCCTCTTTTGAGGGGAATTAGCTGCTACCTTCTTGACTTGTATCCTACTGCAATCAATTACAGCTACTCAAATGACTGTTCTGAACCAACGAGTATAGAAGAATGGGGAAATGAATGGCTTGCTAGGATATCTTTGTAAGAAGCAAGCAAGTCTGCTGGTCTTGCCAGTGGTGCATTCTTTCTTCTAGTTTTTCAGACTATTTGCTGTCTAAAATGAGCACTTCATTTTGTTTCCTTGCTAGTAAAAGATTAAGAAAGTAACAAATTTTTCCTCCTGTTTTCAGTGGCATCAAAAGGCCCTTCGCTTCTTTCAAATCTGTTCTGAACCAAGTCATCCAGCAATGTAAACATCGGCTGCAAATTATTGCAAGAAGGGTTGCATCACACTGATCGAATTCCTTGCGGAGAGGGTCACATGTTGAAAAACCTGTTTGTGTGTGGCGTGTACCCAGGGTAAGCACTCTTATTGCATCTGATTACAGGCAAGGGTGGCTCCAAGATACGGGAGCTTCAGGATTCCAGCGGTGCTCGCATCAAGGTCTTGAGGGATGAGGATGATGGCGGCTACGATACCTACCATGAAGCAAAAGTGAAGCTTTCGGGCCCCAATGAAGCCCGTCATAAGGCACAGCAGCTCATCGAGGAGCTCATCTATCCTCCAGGAGGTATGTAACAGTGCCCTTTGTCTCACTTAGCAAAGTTTAAAAATTGAGTTTCAGTGACAGAAGGGGTGCCTTGCCTTGTGGGTGCCTGAAGCAAGAAAATTTTTTATGGGCAATAACATGTGAAGCCCTACTTTTTGAGGCCGAAAATTTCAGACATGCATTCTGCAAGTAGGACTGGCCCCTCCGAGAGTTGCCCATAACTTTGCCCCATGGTGCCAAGACTACCAGTGGCAGGATGTGCGAAAGTTTGCCTGGGGAAATTCTGGGCTGGAGCTATGATGTAGTAGGTGGGCCGCCGATACCTTGCTTAGAGAGGCTGCATGGCCAGCAAGCAAACAAAGCTGTGTGCTGTGGCTGTCTGATTCTTCTCGTTTGCATGTGCCTTGTTGCATTCTATTTTTTTTAAACATATGCTACTTCCTAAACTATCTGAGGTGACTTCATGTAAATGGTTCATCTTATAAACCACCCAGAACATTGGGAGCACAAAAAATGCTTACTTCATGACCTTTCACCCTTGCTTTCACCAAGACCTTTTATCCCAAAAGACCACTTACTTTTAGCCCAAGAGACCACTTACCCTTGCTTTGTGCATGGGAGGAGTGTCTAAAATTTGACGCATGTTTTTTTATGCATGTGTTACGCTCTCTTTCTGTTGACTTGTGCCATGCATCGATTTTCTACTGGACACACGTAGCTCACCATTTTTGGCAATGTTTTGTGGCTTCTGGGTGATGTGAAAACTTCGTGCTGGGCCTAGATCTTAGTGGAGAAGCGAGCAGTTAGTCATTTAATTGAGTCTGCTGGTTTATGCTGCTTGGCAGTCTTCGGGGGCTCATTCCCCTTCGGGCTATAGCTCCTGCACCACTGAGAATGATATCTTTGTCACTATTAAACTTTGTCACTGCCAGAAATTTATTGGGGCTTGTCTGCATCCACCTTGCTCAGGTGATGAACCCCATGCTGCATCTTTTATTTCGTAGTGCTGCCTAGAGTTCAGTCCTTGTGTCATCTTAATGAGTTGGTTGCTCATATTGTGCTACTCTACACTTCCATGCAGCATTTATTCATTAATTTGTGTATTAATGCGAAAACATTAATTGTCTATATTCGCGGTTTCGTGTCAGATGAAATTTGACACACATTATACCCGCGGGCCTTGCATCGTTCAGAAAAGATTTAGGTGTAAAAGAATGATTGTATGAGATAGAGGATGACAAAATGTCACTGCGCACCGAATTTGGTTGATGTGGAATCGGTTAAGTAATTAGAGGCAAAAAGTCAATTAGTTGTTGAAAAAACCATGGACACCAGTAAAGTGGGTGGACGTTAAAACAGCCTTGGACGTCGAAATAGTATAAAACAAAAAAAAAGATTAAAAAAGCACAAACCATGTTAAAGAAAGGTGTCAGTTGATTTAAAAGTAAAAAAAGAAAATGATAGAACCAAATGAACCAAAGAGAGTCGACAATGTGGAACAGGCGTCATTGCTTTCGCATTCCCCCAAGTCGGCGCAGTGATCTCTAACATTTTTTACCCTCGGGAACGAAGCATTATGGAGGGTTTGGGTGAGCAACAAGTGTTGGGGCATATGAAAAAATAAGAAGGCAAAGGATGGCAACTTCTGATCATAAAGCTTTAGCTAAGGCATTTTTTAATTGTGCATTACCATAGGTGGAAACATTGCTAGAGGGAAGGAGATTCGAATCCTGTGGTATTTGTGGTAAAAAAGAATGATTGCTAGTTAGTCTTCACAAATGGTGGTGTCATTGGATTTGAACTGCTGGTGCAGTGATAACACCATTTCTTAAATTATAAGTAAAAAAACCTAGCTATACTGGGTGGGGCTGTTTACAAGAGTGTGTTCTGAAGCGGTGGGCATGCTTGATACAGTAAGATTTGGCCTACACATTACACTCCAGAATGCATGTGGTGTGGAGAGATAGCCACCCCTTACCCCTTCACGTGGGGCTGTCGGGCAAGCCCGATAGAGCCCAAAATTACAAACCCGTCACTCGAGCAGTGGAAGGAGCGTCTGTCCAGCTCCGACCCGCAAGACCAGCTTGTGCTGGTTGAGCGGGCCGGGGAGGCAGCAAGAACCAATGGGATCCTGTACCTAGGAACACCACATGCAGCTCAAGACCCCAACCCCTAAACCCCGTCCCATTTTGTGGAATAAAGTTTTATGCTACTACTACTACTACTGGTGCATCCAGCGAGAATTAGGAAAATACAAGTTATTGCAGCTGTTAGTAGTTTTGTTTCAGTTTATTGCCGCGTTTGTTTTCAGTTAGCAAAACCATAGAAGCTAAGTTATCTTGGCGGGATCTGCCTTCCAGAGCATCAAGATGAGACTAAAGAGTGTTGTGGTGTGTACTTATGTATTAGATTTAAATTTTAAACCCTTCATTTGTATGATGTACACTGTTCTTTGCTGGTTTTAGGGTGTCCGAATGTTTCAGGAACACCACGAGTTTTGACTCCTTACTTTTTGGTTCATTTTTTATTGCTAGCATGTGTAGTGGACAGAACTTTTGAAGCACACTGTACATACCGATTTGCCTTTGCCTTTTCTGTGCTCTCCTCTGCAGCTGAAGTAGGTATGTAGTAGTATTTATATGTTTCTTGCTTCAGAGAAAGGCAGTTTTCATGGGGAAAGGTTTGCATGTGACACATCATACAGGGAGATACAGCCCCATTGAACGTATACAGCCCGAGGGGTTTGCTTGTGAGACCTGTAGAATGCCTCTTAATGGGTTGTCAGCAGCCATAATCTCTCTTAAGAGGAATGGCTTCATGTCCACAATCCTTCCAAGCTTTGGACTGCTAGGAGGCCGTGCTAAACAGCTTAGAAGCAAACCCCTTGGGCTGTATACTTTTGGCAGGGGCTGTATCTATAAGTGTGTGCCTTAATTTTAGACATTACAGATGAACACATCAGAAAGAAATGATTGTTCTAATATGCTAGGGTCATTTAGGTTTTTGATTGAGTTTTATTTACACCAGTTTGTAGCTTCCGCTGGTGAGACATTCTTTCTGTGTTCTAAAGTTGCTTCTGGAAAAAGCTGGTAAATGGCACCACTGAATCTTTGTTAATGATTCTTATGTGAGCTTTCTTTTGTTCATCGTGGTGCGTATCCACTCCTCCACTGCAGCTCGCTTCAGCAAGAGAGAGGCGAGCTCGAGCGAGGAACAACCGGTGCCTGTCATTGACTGGGCCAGGCTGATAGCCGAGTGCGACGAACAACGGAAGAAGCACTGGGCCTGTGAGTGCAGCTTTTGTAGAGCAGCTATTTTCCTCTTTTTCGGAAAAAGTTGGGGGAGGGGGCCTCTTGTTTGCAGGTTTGCGACTTTTCCCTTCTCACCTTGAGAATAAAAAGTACTTTGGGCTGTCATCTTTGAATAGCTGGTTTTGAAATTTAGGATTTATTTATTTGACTGGAATTTTTCTTAAGATGCATCTCGAGGGATGTGGCAGTGTTTCAGGCTCATCAGAAATACGCAGTGCACAAGGATCTCGCTCAGCTTTTCTGATTGGAGGCGTATAGTTTAAGGGCTGCAAGATGTTCAAAACTTTTTCTAACTGTTGAGTGTGTTTGCATGTGCATTTGCATTTTAGTGGAAAAAAGGAAACCTTTGTTGATTAAGTTGAACATTCAGTTTTTATCTCCTTGCAGCGCTCACACCCATCATCAAGAACTTCTATACTGAAGACCCACGCGTTGCTTCTATGTCTAGAGCGGAGGTGGAACAGTTCAGGTGAGTTTGTGTTGGCAAGGCTGAAGCTGTGAGTTTCAACTCACATGATTGAATGCGCATGATATTTGGAGCAAGAAATGAGAATGGCACATTGTCTAAATTCTAACACATGGCATATTTGAGTTCGGTAGAACCTCTTGTTATGGCACAATATTCTGAGACTGCTGTTGAAAGGATTGCAGGCTGAGTCTGATTCTGTTTTTCACCGTTGTTCTGAAGAAAAGGATGCAAAGGAGTGTAATGAATGACAGTAGTAAGTGAAATGAGGTTGGCTCTGTGTTTGACTGCTTAGAATGCTGTTTAATGCAGAACAGCCCTCTGCTAGGTCCTGGGTGCCACATTTTCCTGGCTGCTATGTTTTTGTGAGCCAGTTCTGTCCGAGCTCTCAAACAAACCCATGCTGTTACATCGCAACTGTGCCAACTTTCCCCCATGCTACATCACGACTGTCATTCAGGATGGGGATTCAGTCCGTGCCGGCATTCTGACAGTCAACATTTGATGTGTGCGGAATGGCGACAGATCCAAACCGAACTCCATCAGTGCTTGGCAGGCACCGTGTTCAGCAGTTTGAGGCATGTTGTACCTATGCTAACGCCGAGCACACTTGTGGACATTGTGGATCTGGTTGCAGCCATTCGTGCAGTTGAGTCACCGCTGAAGTGTGAGCACAAACGACCGAAGGCACGAAAACGAAACTATGCTGTGGCAAACGCCGCGTTGGCAGTGCTTTGCGGGGGGCAGTGCAGGCTGGCCCCGAGGTGTGTTTGTCATCCGTATTTCCCCGGTTGCCTGTACCTTAAAAGTGCAGTTCCTGGGTTCCCATAGACAAGGATTGTGCAGGATTAAAGTGGCCACCATGAAAACAAACAGCGTGGAAGCGCACACATGTACCCAGGCTTTGCCGGCTCCATGCACCCTCCCTCTTTGCTTCAGCCTCCTCTCCACCAACAGCTCCTCAGGCCAACTGAGCCATCACAGGGTGCTTGGGCCATCCAGGCATGCAAATGATCGCAAGAGCTACAAATACAAAGCCCTGCATATAAATTAAAAGTTAGTTTTGATAATCTCATCACAATCCACAGAGCCCCCTCTCTCTGGTACAAATAAGTTTCTGAAAATAACCGAGTAGAAATATTTAAAAAGATCAAAAACAAGGTAATCGTAGCTGAAACTGGGTTTTGACACCAAATGATGACGTCACTTGTGAAGAATTGGCTGGAAGGAAAGTGGCTTGATCTGTGCAAAAGGCCTGGGAAGAATGTTAATCACTGATGCTCCATGCTCAAGCGTAAGGTGAAATTGAAGCCTGTAGAATGCCGTTGTCAAGTTTTCAGTTTTTTTTTCTTGCTTGTTAATTTTGTCTCCTTTTTACATGCCATGTGGAGTTTCTTGCAGCATCTGCGTCTCGTTGGAAGTGAAATGTGCTGATGTCTGTGGGCTGATGTATCACTGCAATCAAAATAATCTGGCACTGGCACAATTAACATGAATGTCAAACTAAATGTCGTTATTAATGCACAGATTTTACTTCTTCGATAACACAAAATCTTGCTGCAACATAACTGTGCTGTAGAAATATACACAGCAATGTTTATTAGCACCCAAAGGGCAGTAAGTTGCATCTATCAAGCAGGCGTGGCCACGGAGCTACCGCACCCCTAAGAAACTTCCTTACCCTTGCGTGGCACTCAGCAGAAAATGGCTGCATTATAAAACTGCTCTGAATTCTGGTCTGTAGGTTTATTTTCATGATAATTACTTTTTCTGGACACCAAAATTTGTGCTTAAAAAGTTGCATTATAGTAGAATCTCAGTGATACGATCCCTATTGATACAAATTCGTGAAATTCTCTAGCCGGAGTGCATTGTGTATAGTATGCAGAATTTCATGTGTTCTGAACAGACTCTTGCATCTCTCCGGATGATATGAACGTGCAAACAAAGACTGTGCCCTTGAGCACAAATTGTTGCCCACACAGTGCCGGTGTGCAATTGCCAGTCGTTTGGTACCCACCACAAGCAGCGGTGCGTGGGCGTAGATAAATCGTGTCGGCTGTAAACAGATCTATGTGAAGAAATTTCCTTCGCTTCTGCTTTCGATGGAGATTTTGTTCATATCGGGTGATAGAAACATTTTTTGTGACCTCGTACAATTTGTATCATCCAGATTCCAATGTATTGCCTTTTTGTCCAGCAGTGTTCCAGTACATTTTTGTGAACTGGCTGTATGAAGTCGTGAATAGCATTTGTGGTATGTGCAGCAACATTTATGTAGTTTAGGCAAGTCTAGGAATCTCTTTGTAATCACATAAATCCACCATATTTACGGTTAGTTCCTGCTGGATGATGCTGAAAAAGTCAAAACATTGTTATCCTTGGTATTATAACAAAGCTGCTCAGATCCATTGTGCACGTGTAACAATGGATGTGGTACCATGTGAGCCGTACAGTGAAATTGGCAGCAGTTTCATTATAAAATATTAATCCGTGGTTGCTCTTCTGGGTGGGGAGGACATTGTGGAACCTGCGCTGAAACCTGCCGTAGCTCTCGGGTGTGTTTAATGCCACAGTAGAGAGAGAGTTGCCTATTCACACATTCCTGGTGATTGAGATTTGAAACCTTAATGAAGAGCTGTCAAGGAAAGGAGGTCTGGTATGTCTGGTCTTATAAAATAGCCTAACGTGTTGTGGTTTTTTGTGCACAACGCAAAATTGCCTAGCAGTGGCAGTTGCCCTCTTAGTGGAGCCTTCAACTAGGCCTAGCAGTCAGGGCAGTGACCCCCAACTTTCCCCGTGTTGAAAGACAGAAGCCACAGCAGTGGGCATGGGAGAAGTTGCCAAGACAGGGCTCACAAGGAGAGGCAACAAGGGTTGGCTCACTTTGTTCATGCCTTGAGTAACTCTTCGTGGCCATGTAAGGAGTTGTAGTGGTGATGTCACGTGGCAGGAGTCCAATAAAGAGAAGCACCCATTTCTACCTGATGAAAGGCAGGGCAGTGCTCGGAGAATTTTAAGGTATAAGCCTTACTTGCCCCATTGAGCGAAAACCCATCTGTCTGTCTCTCCCTCTGTGCGTGTGTGCCTGCATGATAAACTCGATGGCACCCATAAAAGATGGTGTCCTCATGCAACCTGGAAGGTGGTGGTTAAATTAGTGATCGGTCACGCGGGGTTGCTGAGTAGAACCTGGATCGCACAAGTCCCACCGGTGGCAGCACCTGCCGTCCCAGGGCAGTGGCATATCACTTAAACTCTGCACCACTGCACCAGGAGTGGTATGAGTACTCCCAGGAATGTATGAATGTTAAGCAGAGAAAGATCAATACTGCATATATGGGCAGCATTAACCCACTAGCTATCATGTCATACCCTTAAGATGGAGCGCAGGCCGCGATACGGCGGCGACTGCCTTCATGAAGTTAGCGCGCAGATCAGAAAGGGTGTGGTGGTTGCTACTTGAGCCGTGCAGAGGTAGAATTGTCACGTGTGTGGTTTACATCATGCCGCAGCACACGGCACTGCGATTACTATGTGAGTGAGCGAGCTTGCACCTTCTCGCATGTAAACATTCTTAAGTATGTCTGCAGACTTCTTTGTTATCCCAAGGGACGAGGGGGATATCTGGCTTCAAGGGAACGGGAAATAGCGAAACGGGGAGGGATATCTGGCTTCAAGGGAATAGGGAAACGGGGAGTGATATCTGGCTTCAAGGGAATAGGAAATAGCGAAACGGGGAGGGAGATCTGGCTTCGAGAGAATAGGAAATGGGGAAAACTGGGGAGGGGTGGTGGAAGGAAGGCTCTGAGAGCAATGTGATGCATCTGCATGCAACCCTTTTTGCTGCGTATGCATGCTTACCTTGTGGCGGTGATTATGCATGGCCATTGTTGTGAGGTTGGGGAACACACCTGCATCCAACTGCTAAAATTGTTGCAAGTGCAAGTAGAGACTGGGATCACGTGCGCTTTCTTGCGACGAGAGGGGGGATAGCTGCTTGCCATTCAGTGCTGGTAAGTCGTGGCGATTAAAAGGCAGTCCTGGCCTTCAACTGCTGCTGCTGCTGCTGTGGCAAAGGAGAGGTGCCCGTAGTCCAGGTCTGTGCGGGCAGCGGCAACGGGTGTGGCCTGGCCTTGAAGGAGACGATGTGCCGATGAATCTTGTGCCATGGACCCCGAGGGCCACACTGGCGAGGTGGCCGTAAGCACTTGGGAAAGCTTGCTTGGAAGTCTGGGGACAACTTGTCATTGATTGGAGGCAGCAAGTGTAGAACAATCCCACCTGTAGCATACAACAACTCGGCTCAACTAGCTTTAGCATGTTGCTGGGCTGATGGTTGAGATTGGAGCTGTTCATCAGTCCATTCGTTGGTCTGAGATTCAAGCCTGCCAGTTTGTTTACGACCTCCCGCGATGGTGTGGTGCAGTGATAGACTTCATGAGGTTGCACACTTGATCTCCAGCTGTCGTGATTGCATAACAAAAGGGAAGAGGTACTAATACTTCATGTGTTCTATGATCACCTTCCCTTGATAGCATTTTTGTTGAATGTTCATGCACTGTTAAGGAACTTTTTGTTGGCTTTAGTAAATACAAATTTTTGGTTAAACGTTTTTAGCCTTCGTATTCTTGTTGACTTATAAGATACTGGGCATTGAGAGGACGGTGCTGTTCACCTGAAAAAGCTGAATGCTGTCACTGGTGTTATTGGCACTAGAGGACTGCATGGGCTGCATTCTGAAGCGCGCGGCTGGACTGGGCTCGGGCCTGAGAATGCAGCCTGTGCAGTGCTCTGATGGGCATTGTTGAGTGGACTTGCTTGATTCACTTGGCTTGAGAATGTGCGCAGATGTGGGGTGATGTTGCTGGAGCAGAGAGATGTTTCCTATGTCTTGTACTCTTCTCTTGCCACCTTTGTTCAGAACTCTGTCTTTGTGGCTCTAGTTTCTTCCTTCCCCTGGCAGTTTCTGGGGCATTGGGTTGGGTTACTTGGTGAATTAAGAGTAGTATTTACTGGTGCAAAAAGACAACAGACTGTCTGCTACATGCGGGCAGGACTTATGGTAGTGTCTAGTCTGCTTGCCCAGCACTCTTCTCACATTCCTCCTTGGGCACTGTTTTTTGCTTTAGTACCTGTAATCCTGTCATTTGCCGTGGCTGGTGTGGTGGACTGGTTCATGTTCATGCAAGCAGGCTGACAACAATTTAGATGACTAGTGGTTCATGTCACTGTTTGGAAGCATGTAGCATACTGGCCTGAAAGTTCCATTCTCAGTTGAGTGTAATGCTTTGCACTAAGTAAAGGGCAGAGAATTTTTTGAGACTGTAGGCATGACAGTTGTATCAGGTGTCCTGAACTGATCCTTTTTTAGATTTAAGGTGTCCTATTTAATCGCTCGCTTGCTCCCATCATCTTATGGCCCTATTCTGGTCGCAGCAGTCAGGCACATGTTGGCTCATCTTGCACCGGCTGCTGCACAATGTGGGCCTTTATATTAACTGCGCAAGCTTTGTCCTGTGTAGTGAGATGATCACACTGACATGTACCTTGAGAAGCATCCATTCATCTCTGCCACCATCATCATCAGCCCTACTACAGCACACTGCAGATTACAGGCCTTTTCCATCATTCTCCAATTGTACCTAGCTCTGTTTTGTGCCAGCTGTGGGCACCCTATCCTCACAGACTTCCTTAGCTCATCTGACCACCTTACCCACAGCCGCCCCCTGTTGTGGAATGTCTCCCAGTATATTCCTGAAATACTGAAATTGAGAAAACTCCCATTTTTTTTTTATTTACAGCCTTTCGTTATGTGCAGGTTTCATTTGAAGACGTGAAAAGGACAATGCAGAACAGAAACCGAAATGAAAAATAAGTGTTGTTGAAATAGCCTAGCAAATGTTCACAGTAAATTGTCACTACTTGAAGTCATAAACATGGAGAACTCCTCATAGTCACGTTGAAAGCACAACTGTGGTAGGAGCTACCACAATCTCACCGTGGCTCGCATGATGCTGCTGCGTGTGGGGCAGGGAGAGTCTGCGAGTTGGAAGCACCCCTTTTCCTCATCAGGCACCCCCATGCCTCATCATTGTCGACAGAAGGTTGTCAGCAGAGGTGTCATGCTTTTCTAATCTGAACAGAAAAAAATATTTGTGCACGATGGAATTCGAACCACCATCCTTCCATTCCGCAGCTGAGCGTTCTAATGGCTACGCTACTTCCTGCCAACACACATGTAGTTCTCCTTGTCTAGGATGCTGGAGAGTGTTTGCAGAAGGGCGTCGAATCAGACGGATGCCTCCCAAATGCCCTCCAGTGTCTCCAGCATTTAAGATTCACAAACATTTGTGTACTTACATCTTAACCACACATCAGTGACACAAGCAGCAACACCGCGCTAAAAGGCTTACGCCTCACAGCGCTTTAGGCCAACAAAGTGCCCCCCTGAATTTTTTTCTATGTTACCCTTCTCTTGGTCTGCCTGGTGCCATGGCTCTAGCAAATGGACTCTAGTCCTTCCTTGCCTTGTGTCGCTGGCGCTCTCTGTTGTCCCCACTCGTGATATGTGTCCTGCAGTGCTACGCTGCTTTTGAACTTGAGCTGTTGTAATTCCACTTGATAGGATGCTGTGAAAGTGGTGTGGAGACTGCTGTGTTTGCCACGGAGAGACGCCACTTGTGTTGAAATGTTGCCTGACAACTGCGTTTGCTCATTGCGATCACAGAATCTCCTCTTATGGCAGGTTGTGTTCTATTATTGTGAAACTTTCACGTGGGTTGCCCAAATTTAAGTTGGCACAGCACTGGCTGATAGATGGTTGACACAGTAGCGAGTTCGTTGCGTCAAGGTTAACGTTGCAATATTTGCAAACTTTGTAATATTGCAGAAATTGCTATGTGGAGGATTGTTGCATCCAGGTTTTACTGTATAATCACACATGGGTGCCGTTTTCCTGAACAGAGAAGGCCTGAGAAATTTTTCTTTATTTGTCTTGGCCATTTCTGAAGCGCTGTATTCCATCTTGAGTGCTGTCTTGTTTTTGCACCTTGTGTGAAATGTAGAGCTGATAACATGTGCCTTCTTTTTGTAATTGCAGGCTAGAGAACAACAACATAGTTGTGAAGTATCTTGGGCCGGAGGGACATCCACCTCCCGATGTAGCTACGAATCCAGTGACGACGTTTGAGCAGGCCTTTGCAAACTATCGTAAGCACGTTTGCGACCCTTACTTCTTGCATCGATGATGCGATTTGAAGTGTTCGGAAGCATGCTCTTGTTTTCAAGACCTGCTTTTTGCTTTGCGTGTGAAAGTGCTAACCACACGTGTGGTATCAGTTTTTGTAAAGGTCTCTTGATTTGGGTGCACTCGCTGCACTAGTACAGTGAAGCTCCATGGTGGTGCCGTGATGTGCAGCGTCAGTTAAGGCAGCTCAGTTACAGCTTAGCACTGGCTGCCTTTAAAGTGAATGGTTGAGTGCAGGCCTGGTCATCTGCTTGCCTTGGCATCACTGCCAAATTACAGCCTCTTGCATGCTGCTGACGTCGGTGGTCGCTAGAATGCCAAACCACGTGGAGAATTTTCAAGCAGCAAATCGCAGTGAAGTGTTTTCATAGACCAGTGCAGTGCAGTGGGTGTGCGCTGCACTGACAAAACGAATGCAAAAGTACTGCACTCCTTGAACTGGTGCAGCTAGTGCGACCGAATCGGAAGAGACCTGAAGTTCCGCTCCTGGCAGCAACCTCACTTTTCACCCGTTTTTGCCCTACCTGGCCTATCTGTGACAATGATGCTTGCCCTTGTACTTTGGATTGGTACTTTTAGCAGTGACTGTTTGGCAGTAGCTTACTCCTTCTTTTTTTGTTTCTTTCAATAAACGCAGGTGTTTTCCCTTTAGCATATCTCCATGTTAGCATAGCATCATGGAATTGGGTGTTGAGGGCAGGTGACAAAAGGGCAGCTTTGCCTTGATCAAGCTTTGTTGCAAGCATGAATGGTATGAGATGATGTGAGATTGCACGGTAAGAAGGTGTAGGAGAGGAGGTTGCTAATTGCGAAGGTCATTAGCAAGGGTGCATGAGATGGAGAGACTTGCAGTGGCCAAACATGGCTGTCTCTTTGGCCAGCACACGCCATCAGTGTGTGGCTGGCTCTGACACGTTTGCGAGGCTTATCGAAGATCTTTATGCATGTTGTTGTAGCCTTACTGTAGGCATGCAGACCTCCTTTATGTGCTCACTTTGACTGAGAGTGTGCTTGCTGTATGAATTGGCTGTGGCAGAATTGAGGGCACAAATAAAAAGCAGCTTTACAAGAGGGCTCGTTTGGGGATTACAGTGTATTAGACCTGGTTTTGGTGCCGGTCGGCAGTGAAAGGGTGAGAATGGTTGGGGAAAGTGCAAGGCAGGTCATGGCAAACAGAGAGGTAACATTTTGTAGTGCGTGTGGTCTGTACATTTGTGGCAGTTGCTTCTTGGCATTTTCAAATTCCACCCTGCCTCATAACATTGCCCATTGTGTGGTGGTGCAGCTGACTTGCACTGACACCTGCAGTGCTTGGCAAGTGGGCACTTGGAACCTGTTTTGGTGGGAAGAGACACTTCTGTGTTCCATAGAAGGAAAATCTCGGTAGCTTATTATGTTGCTTTGTTTTGTGCCGTTAAAGTGCGCATTAGTGGTCAATTATCATTGCTAAGAAAGACAACCCCCCAAAAAAACCTGAATTTTGGAACTTTTTGTTCAGTAACCTGATTAGTACTCAGATTTGAACTCAAAATTCAGGGCTTAATTTTAACCCCATCCAATGTGCGAAAAAAAAAAATCAAACCTGAAATTGAAAGGCCCTATTTATACATTTTCTTGTGTATGTGTTGATTTTGTGTGGATCTACTGAGGAGGCCAGCTGTGTGTCCCTGATATCATCAGCTGTACTGTGAGTGTGATGAATTTTTTTTTTACTTGCAGCTGAAATCTTGGATGAAATCTACACCAACAAGTTTGTGAACCCATCTCCTATACAAGTGAGAACTGCGCTGCTCTCGTGCAGCTTGTATGAAAACAGTAAAGGCGTGTTTGTTCCCTCTGCATTGGAAGCATGATAATTGCAATTTTTTCAGCTGAAGTGATAAGTAGCGAAATTTCACATGTTGTGTCCAGTAGAACCCTGCTGTTATGTTCTCGGCTGCTACATTTTCCCAGCTGCAACATTTTCATGAGCCAGTTCTGCCCAAGCTTCCATAGGAACCCATGCAATACTGGGTAGATGTTACATTGCAGATGCGGAAGTGTTCCAGCATGCTACGTCGCTAATGTGACTTCGCGACGATTCTTGACCGTGTGCTGGCGTTTTGACAGCCTATATTTCACTCGTGTGGAACAGCGCCAGCAGCCAGCCAAAGAGGGGACCATATACCCCATTGGTGGTTGGCTGCCACCATGTTTGCCAGCTTCCGACATGTTGCGTCCATGTTTACACCGAGTACACTTAGAGGCAGCATGAATCTTGTTTCGGCTCTTTGTGCTTCTTCATCACTGCTGCCGAGCGAGTGCTAATAACTAAAGCGTGAAAACGAAACTATGCCCCTTGCAAATGCCACACAGGCAGCACTGTACGAGCCTGCTGCTTAAAAATGCCGTTTCTAGGTTCCAGTAGACAGGGTCTGTGTAAGATTAAAGAGGCTGCCACGAAAATTGCGCAGAACCACGCACGCATACACGGTGCTTTTGCACCATTAAAAATTGGAACGTCATAGTTTCGGTAACCCAGCAGCACAGTCAGACCGTGTATTGTGAGGAAGAATATTATAGCCTTTATACTTTAGTTATCCACCCTTGCATATGTTGTACAACATGGATTCATGTGTGTGACATGTCTGTGTTTAAGGTTCCCTTTTCTGTCCTTGTGTAATAAGTTTCTCTTAGGGTCATGGGCTCATGAAACAAGTAATCGCTATCTTTTATAAACCACTTTTCCTGTGTAAAAGTCCTCCTCTTGTATCTTGAAGTGCTCATGCCTGTATGTATCACGTCCAGGCTACGTCATACCACCTCACAAACTTGCTTGCACTATTGGAGAGAATTCTGGCTGTGGTTAGCCGTCATGAAGCATTCTCACTACCTTTGGTTTCACTCTTCTACGCAGAGGCAGGCCTGGCCGATCTTACTGCAGGGGAGAGACATGATTGGCATTGCACAGACGGGCACAGGCAAGACGCTGGCATTCCTCTTGCCGGCCATGATCCACATCGACAGCCAGCCCGTGTGAGTTGCAAGTACCAAATGCAGTGCGAAACTATCGGAAAATTGACTATCGATAGTATCGATAGTTTTTCTGAAACTATCGATAGTGTAAAAAAAACTATCGATAGTGTTGCTATCGATAGTATTAGTAGCGATATTACCGCTATCGATAGCAAGACTATCGACAGTGATACTGTCTATGGTAAGACTATTGACAGTAACAATATTGATATGCATTTGTATGCAGTGGGTACACGTGGTCGATTTTATAGAATCGATAATACTATCAATATAACTATCGAAAGTACTATCGGTAGTACTATTGGTAGTGCATTATCGATAATCGACATCGATAGTCTTTTTTTAGCATCGATAGTTCGATAGTGACTCAACTATCGATAGTATCGATAGCACTATCGATAGTTTTGCATCACTACTCTCTATACTTATTAGACTCGGAAAATCACCAACAGCTTCCATAAGAATCCAAGGAACCCTGCATGCCACTGCTGTAATCTCTTCCTGTCTGACATGCTTATGGACAGAAGCATGCTTGGCCCTTCAAGGAAGTGCACTAATTCAGTGACAACTGGCTGTGGAGTGAAACAGTCAGCTGTATACTGCATTTACGTGTACATAACACGAGGGGAGAGTTAGAGACCTCATCAAAAAAAAAAATTTGGTGCAATCTTGGCATGTTCAGGCCAACCACAGCTGAGTGCTCGGAAGAAATGGAACCGACATGCAAAAATACGGAAGCGATGAATGCTTTGATATGATTTGAGAAGCAACACTCAGGAAATGTGCTCGACATCGGGCACAGCAGGGTATCCTCAGTCGAAAAAGTAAACGTTAATTTAGTTGGCGCATTTTTTCAATCAAGAGGAAGAAATGGTCTTGGGCAGGGCTTGTAATGCAAAGGCAGAATAACCACCGGTCCTAATGGTAAAGGGGTGGATTCCAAGAGAAGGCAAGCATAGCAGGGGCAGCAGAAAGTTAGGTGGGCGGATGAGATTCAGAAGTTTGCGGGGATACGGTGACCTCTGCTGTCAAAGGACAGGGTTAATTGGAGAGACAGGGGAGAGGCCTTTGCCCTGCAGTGGGAGTAGTCAGGCTGATGGTGATGACGAACGTGTCAGTGGAGCAGCATCTGAAATGGTTACTGATGACACACTTTTACCTTTTCTGTTTTTCTGCATGGAGTTGTAGCAGTCCCATTGCTGTTAATCTCATTTCAACAGTTAGTTTGTAGATATGCTGCATATAGGTGTTTTAATTTTATATTCTGTTGGTTAGAGATTTGGTTTCCATTTCCCTAAGACAGGCGCTGAAGAGGAAACTTGTCCTAGAAAAAGCTTTTTTATTAATGAAGCCACCTGAAATCTTCAGGTAGCATGTATTATTTGTGTGCCAATTCTAAATATGTCATTTAGTTTCATATAAAATAAGAGCTTGTATACATATGTTATGCAAGTTTTTTGGAGATACAGTGGAACCTCGATTATACGACGTTCAGGGGACCGCGCGAAACCGTCGTATAATCCGGGTGTCGTATAATCGAAAATCAAGCGTGATATTTTTTTAACGTCTGAACTTCATCGTCATCTTTTTTTTTTCCGGAACACAAATGCAGCACATTTTTGCCGGCAGAGGGCTAGTCTTCAACAAACAAGATAAAATGGCCGTTGAGGCTGCCGTGAGCAGCCGGGCAGCGGCTCGCGCGGTTTTCTTGATAGGTGGAAAGATAAGGCGCACCGGTTATCGACTGGCTAAAGTGTGCCTACCGTATTTACTCGATTCTAAGCACCCCCTTTTTTTCACGATCGCGATGCTCAAAGTGAGAGGGGGTGCTTAGATTCGAAAAATCTACACTGACCCCCCCCCCCCGGGCCCCTCTTTTCGCGGCGAAATATCGATGAAACGGGCGCGAGAAAAAATTTAGGAAACATTCAAAAGAAAAATAGCTGCAGACAGTTCTGTGCCGCCATCTGTCTTGTAGTGTCGGAACAACGCAGTAACACAAAAAGCGCCGCGGACGCCGCTGTCCTCCCGCTGTCCTCGCTTCGGCGAGCGCGCCCGCTTATCTGTTTTTTCATCAGCGTCCACTCCCGCGGACGCATTTGTTGCTGCGACGCGACGCGCGTCTTATCTTTCCTCTGATCTTTTAACTGTCCTCTATCTGCACTTGGCAGTGGTGGTGGCTAGGCAGGCCCGTGCAATTTCCTTTTCATCCTTCTCTCAGTCGCAACAACAACGCGCAGGCCGCGCCTCCTCCTCCTCGGGACTCCGACTGCACAGGCTGGACGAAAAAGAGAGCAAGTGCACTTGGCGGCCTCGGCAACGCTCTCTTCCGCGCAAAAAAGGGGGTGCTTAGATTCGCATGCAAAGTTTTTTTTCAGAAATTTTTTTTCCGAAAATGGGGGGGGGGGGGGGGGGCGCTTAGAATCGCGAAAATACGGTACATCCCGGCCTGCGTTTCTGACGACCTTTTTTGACGGACGGTACGAGCCAGCCGTCGTACGAAGCGGGGTCCTTCTAAAATTTGCGTCAAGCGGGGTCCTTCTAAAATTTGCGTCGTATAACCGAGGTTTTTATAATGCATTGTCTCTATGGGGGTTTTGCCGGGACCGCACAAATTCGTCGTAAAATGCGGGTCGTCGCATGACCGGGGGACGTATAATCGAGGTTCCACTGTAGCATTTAAGAAATGTTTTGTAGGAAATGTTGCTGAAATGCATGTGATTGATTTGTCTTGACATCAGGGAATGCAATAAGGGTGAAATTATCATCCTGCCTGCCATAGAAATTGTTGTAAGGTTTTGAAATTGCCGCTTTAGAAATGGAAAGAAAAGTTATCATTCTTGTTTATGGAGTGGCAAACGTTATAATACACGCTTAGGCTGTATCGCATTATTTTACGATTACACGCTTAGGCTGTATCGCATTATTTTACGATTTTTTTTCACCTGTTCACTGTAACGAAGTTTTACTGTACACACTTGTCTTTGGAACTTTTTTTCTGGTTTACAGGGTTGTCTATATATTGATGTCTTTCTGTGCGTGGCTGCTGTATTCGGTACCAAGCAGCTTCACATGGGTGTTTATGCAAGCCGTCCCTTAAATATGAGCGCACATAGGGAGCTCTTGTTCACGTATTGTTAGCTGGTGTACAGAAGGCATTGGTCTTGTGGTGCTCATCTTGTGGTGCTCGTCTGTGCAGGCCGAGGGAGGAGAGGACGGGGCCGTCGTGCCTGGTGCTGGCGCCTACTCGCGAGCTCGCCCAGCAGATCGAGCGCGAGGCCAAGAAGTACCACTACCGAGGGATCAAATGGTGCGTCACCGTGGCTGACTTTTTTATTTTTGTTTTTAACCTCTGCTGTTGGTTTTGAATGCGGCCGGACGAACTGTTGAGTGCCTGTGGCTGTTCTAATTCCACTGAGTGACAGGGGTACCCGCACGATGACTCAGTGGCTTCCCCATTTGGCTGCTGAGCAGAGAGTCAACGGATCGACTCCTGGCCATGGCGGCCACATCTCAATGAAGATGAAATTCAAAAACACCCGTGTGCTGCATGATGACGGCACACGTTAAAGACCCCTAAGCGGTCATAATTAGTCTGGGGCCTCCCCCCCAACTGCGGTGTATCTTATGGTCCACGTGCAGGTTTGGGATATTAAGCCTCACATAACACTGCCACTGAGTGGCGAGGGTGTTGTCAGCTTGGAGTTTTGTTCATGGGCAAGCTGCCTGCCGTGAAGCAAGTTCACTACACTTAGCTTTTCTTTTTCCTTTTTTTTTCTCTTTGCAGTTGCCAGTTGGGGTTGCTCTTCTGTTGCCCGAATATGATCTTTCATGCTCACTGCACTGTAGCATGGCAGTTTTTTTCATATTTTTATCTAGGCATTGTTCGGACATCCAAAGATGCCTTCAATATAATGGCAGCATGTTAAGCTTTACATTACCAAAGTTCATGTTAAGGGGAGACACGGGGCTTTGGTGTTGAAAAATGTAAAAAAAATCGACTTTACAAGTTTCAATGAGTTCTGGCCTGGGCTTTTGTGAACAACACTTTGTGCCACTGTAGTTGCGGTGGGCTCTCACTAATTTTTTTTTTCGAGGTTTTTTCGAACTGCAGTTCTGCACTTCGTACCTGTGCACGATGAGAGAAAGATGATTTTTGTGCGCATTTTGTGCATGGTAGTTGAAGTGAAAAGCTGTCTTATGACATGGGTGGCATTGTTCTTGCAGTGTGTGTGTTTATGGAGGCGGCAGTCGGCGGGAGCAGATTCAGACGGTCAGCCTTGGTGTGGAGATCGTCATTGCCACACCGGGCCGCCTCAATGATCTGGTGATGAACAAGATCATCGATCTCACTTACGTCACGTTCTTGGTTAGTTCCATGGCATTTCAAGCTCATGTTCATGTGTGCGCAGTGCGGCTGGTCTTTCTGTGTGGACCGACTAGGAATTGGTCCCTTCGTAAAGCAAGCACCTCCTCTGAATTTACACTTTGATATATTCAGTCACGGTTTCAGTAATCTTCAGGTTCAATTGGCGAGTTTCCGCTGTGCAAACAAAATGTTATGGCATGGCTGCTGTGGTGCTTCTATATTTCAGTTGCGACTATAGATTGACTCTATGGGCGACACTATGAAGTTTAATGACAAGAAAAAAAAAGCATGCCCATAATTTTTATTCACAGCCATGCGGCCACAGCTCGCTACTGACTGGTGATCATGATGTCAGCGATGTGCGGACTACGAACCGCCGTTCACCGCTTGCGGTGAGCTTAGATTAGTGATCGTGACTTTGGCAACTTGCGAGCTAGCCGCTCACCGCAGCTCACTACTCGCAGATTAGCGATTGCGGCATTGGTGACGTACAGCTGGTGTTTTGTGCTGTAGTGTCGCAGAAGAGAGTTTGGAACGTCCAAAATTCTGGACAGCCAGAGGATTTTACAAATTTGTATCATCATGAAATTTGTGTTAAGTGTTTGTATTGTTACGTGGCGGCCAGCCGAAGAATGAGATGTGATGAACGATGGACAAGAGACTATTTAATAGCCGCTGGCCTAGCGCGAGCGCTCCGTCCCGCGCCACTGCCAGCTTCGTCTTCTTCGTAACATTATCACCGAGATTATACTGCATTGAGCAAGTACAAATTATGGAGTCCAAAGAATCTGTTCGCTTCTGCACCTTCCATGAGGTGCCTGATGATTCCTCAGTTAAGTCTTAAATATTGTGCATATCCAAATGACTAAAATCCGAAAAATTGGCTGGCCGCTGTGGTACTGCTCATGAGCGACTGCTGGAATTATTTGCAGTGCATAAAACGCCGTACCTATATACTGCGGGCACTGATGGCTTTCATTTGCATGTGTGTGATGCTGCTGCTGCCAGGTCCTGGATGAAGCCGATCGCATGCTGGACATGGGATTTGAGCCGCAGATCAAGAAAATTCTGCTGGACATCCGGCCGGACCGGCAGACGGTCATGACCAGTGCCACCTGGCCTGAGGGCGTGCGTCGACTCGGCCAGCAGTACATGACCAACCCCTTCCAGGTTTTCATCGGCTCCCTTGACTTGGCGGTGAGTTATCACAGCAGCCGTCGTCTGTGGTTACACCGTGTACACTTGTGAGGGCTTGTGTATCCCAGCTTGGCAGTTGGTAATTTAAAAAAAATAGTCGGGAGAATTGCATTTCACGTGTATCATTTAGCCCAAATGGCACCTGTTGCTGCGTTGTTTCATCATCATCATCAGCCTGACTACGCCCACTGCAGCGCAAAGGCCTCTCCCATGTCTCTCCAATCGACCCTGTCCTGTGCCGGCTGCGGCCACTGTATCCCCGCAAACTTCTTGATCTCATCCGCCCACCTAACTTTCTGCCTCTTCGTGCTACGCTTTCCTTCTCCTGGAATCCACTCCATTACCCATAAGGACCAGCGGTTATCTCATTATAATCTTATTTTATCTTATTATTATAGTTGCTGCGTTGTTTACTTTTCCTATATGCTGGGTGTTCGCACCAAAAAAAGAACACATTCATTTCTTTATTCCCGCCATTCCCTCCTATGGGAAATCCTAAGTGGGGTGCATCTTATACCAGCGATGCATTTCCCTGTGACAAAGTGCCTCTTGTGCAGTGTTTCTAGGCCTGATGTGCTTTGCATCAAAGCCACAGATAAAGGTCTTTGAACCAGTGATCACTTATAATACGAGGCCTAATCCTGTTGCCAGTCTACTGTCACTTGCATTAAAATGGAGGCATGATTGACTTCCGCAATGCCCTCGGCAGCAAAGTGAGCTTAAGAGCGCGCCAAGTGAGAGCCGCCTCATACTGACCAGCCGCATTGTTGGCTGAACCATCATTGCTTCAGTGGAATTCCGAATCCTAGTTTTTACATGTGCATGTCTCTGACTTAATTTTCACGCAAAATTTATCGGGTGATTTGCCCCTTTGCCCTTTCGGGCGCTAAAGTCCCTCCGTGACTCTCAACGCTCTTCGCTTTTTTAAGTACTGCCAACATTTGAAGCAGGTTGTCACCTTTCTTCCGCTTCTGCAAACGAATGACTTTTTTGGTTCCGTTCTCCGCTTTTTGCCAGCAGTCGACGTCCCTTTTGTTTCTGCATATATTTGTGCATCTGTGCCTTGGCTCGCCTCTGCGTAGCGTACTTCGGGTGCCGAGCAAATTTTGTGTTATCCTGCCACTGTGGAAACAGAAACAGTGGTTCTCTTGAGTGCTCGCGTGGATGCAGCATGGTTGGCATTCTTTGTGTGTGGTGTGAAATGAAAGAAAATTGCATAAAGGGTTCTGGATGGTATTGAATTATTCCACAACGGTAGTGTGGCAGATTACACTGGCATGTTTTTTTCATACCCTTGGATGTGTACTGCTTTGCATTGATTGTATGCATTTTTTTCCAGGCTGTCCACACTGTCACGCAGACTATCATCATGTGTGACGAAACGGAAAAGCGGGAGCAGGTAAAGTGGCATGCCCTTTGCTGGGTGCATTTTGCTTGGCTTCTTGCTGGAAATGTGACTTTACTGAATGCAATTTTCTTTTTTGTTTGCTTTTCACAGCTCAAAGCCTTCCTGGACTCCATGCAGCCAGACGACAAGGTGATTGTGTTCGTCGACAGAAAGGCCATGTGAGTGCCATGGCTGCTTTTCCTTTCTGCCAATCTTTGCGAAATCTGAACGTATCCGTCAGGTCGCACCCTGAATTTGCTGCCGTTGCTTTCATACCAGGGGTCTGACATTCTTTTTGTTTCTCTGGGTTAACTGCAGTGGTTGCCAATAAGTGCTGAGGAGGAAGCTTCCATCCTTTATTGGATAACATGCGTGCAAAAAACAAAAAGCATACTGATGAATGGTCCCTCAAAATCCCCAAACTGAATTAGCAGTGAATTAGCTAAAAACTATCAAATGTTGTCACTGTGCTGCGCAGTGTGAGCACACAGCCATAGCTGTAACGCTGAGCTACATGTGTGGTTACATGTGTGGTTACATGTGTGAGCTACATGTGAGCTCATCCAGAACCCTCCACTGCGGCATCCCTCATAGCCCGAGTCTCTTTGGGACGTTAAACCCCGATAAACCAAATGTTTTCTAGGTGACAAAAGCTCAGTTTTCATTGAAGGTAGCTTCTTTGTCAAAATGCCGATATCTGTTGATAGAGACCAAGTTCAATTTGCCGTCATTCTCTCATAATCCTGGTGCCTAGCTGACTGTACTCAATTTTGGGCTTGTGTCCGTGCAGGGTGGACCACCTGTCGAGTGACTTTATCCTGGCAGGAGTCAATTGTGATTCCATACATGGGGGAAGGTGAGGCGCACAAAGCAGTCTCTATGGTTTCTTTTTTTTTTCAATGTGTTGTCGTGAGGTCTGTTGTGTTTACCTGTGTGCTCTGTTGATAGCCATGTGTACAGCCCTATTATGTTATCATTTGCCACCTGGAGCAAGTTCGCCAGTGTATGGCAGCTTACACGCTAGGCTGTCGTGTTTTAAGATCCGCCGTTTTTGGCCATAGGGCTGTGCTGGGGTGGATGTTAGGAAGTAATTACTTCCCCTTTCTATTCCTTTTCAATCACTCCTATTTGCGTATCTGGGACTCGAGACAGCATGCATAATGGCGCACCTTGAACTTGGCATACACAATTGCCAGCCAACGCCAACGCCCCCCAAAAAAATCAGTTGGGGAAAGAAAAAAAAACAAGCATGCACATTCCACAACCCTATGCTTATTTTAACAAAGTTTTTCTGAAGTACAGTCCAGCCGGTTTATAACGAAGCCACTTATAGCGAAATAGCGGTTATAACGAAGGGATTTCAATTTCCCATTCCCATTTTTGCATTTTCAATACATTTTGGGTCCGGTTTTAACGAAGTAAATAAGAGCGCGTCAGCGGATATAACGAAGAGATTTAATACCAACCGAAAAATAATCTGCCAATCAACACATTTTTGCGTCCTTGAGGCGATTTTTCCGCGAAAATAAGAGCAAAATTCGGCTGACGGCGTCCTTTCGTGGCGTCGTCTGCTCTCCTGTGGAGCGAAAGGTTGCTTCACTGCATCGCATGGCACGCCGGTCTCGTGTTGCGCCGTCCTTGAATGGCGTCACGGCGTAGAGCGGTAGAGCACGCCACGCAGGGGAATAATGTAAAAAAGAACAGAGACGATTTTTTTTTCCAATGATGTCGCAGAGAGCAGCCGTCTTGGCCAATCTCGGTTCCCTATTTCTCCCAGGCAGTCGGCGCCACGGCTGGACTGCAGTCTGCAGGAGGTGTGGCAGCGCGTGCTTTGTTTTATGTCGGTGCCGCGGTGCGCAAGGCAGGGAGAAAGCGCGGCAGCATTGTGCATGTTGGAAGCGTGGCTCATTTTTATCGTTATCGCGTTATCGCGGAGTTCGACCAGATCTTTGGTTCGCAGTTGGATGGTATGGAAGCCGCAATCCTGAAGTCCGCACTCGCGAAACGTGCTCAGGGGACGCTGGACGACTTCTTTCAGCGGCAATAAATCGGTATGCCGATGTTTGCATTTTTTTTTCGTAGTCCACATATAACGAGATAGCAGATATAGCGAAGTGATTTCCGATTTCCGCCGACTTCGTTATAACCGGGCTAGACTGTACTAGTCCTCACTAGTGTCGCTGCCGTCGTAGCTGCTGCAGACCCACAGCACACACAATGACATCGCTTGGAACAGCTGAGCAAGCTGAATTCTGTACACAGTTTTCAGGGATGCTCACTTTACACGTCTGTTTGGAAAACTTGTCTCCAGCTGGAAATCTTCCCGACTTAGGCCCACGAAAACCTCGGCGCTTGGAGTCGCATACGAAAATTTAGGTGCCCCACAGTTGCAACTGCTGCACTTCTCGGTCACGTCGTATTTCTGGCCTGCCGCACGCTTGCCGTGTTCGAGAGCAAACTCCCAGCCGTGTAGCTATTCAGGTGCTTGCATATCGTGCTAACAATTGTAATGCGGAGCAGCAGCTCACGAAAGTGACAAGTACGGTGAACTAACATGCTGCCACAGCGCCTGTGCCTTTGACAGCCACAAAAAGCTGGAGCTAGTTCAGGTCCTGTGCAAGCCTGCTTGTCTCTCATCGAGTTTACCTTGCTGCGGCAGTATAGTCGTCGCTGCAAGAAAGTGCTCTCGCATTCATTTTGTGTGCGCACATGACCTTGCAGGGAGCAGTGCGACCGGGAGCAAGCTCTCGAAGACTTCCGTGACAGTAGAGTGCGGATACTGATCGCCACTGATGTTGCAGCGCGTGGGTTGGACATCAAGGATGTGACGTGAGTGAATGGTGCTTGGTAGTCTAGCACCATGAGTGCAGTCACCTTATTTTGGAGATGATTTTTGCTGCTAAACGTCGCAACATGAAGTGTTACCTTTACAGAACTGTTGCACCACAGCCTATTCGATTGCTGATCAGTAGCCCATAGGAATTGCAGAAATCACCATCAGAACTTCTGTGTGCCCGCATTCAGTGTGCACATGAAGCAGGAGAAAGCTCATGTACCTCATGCACATTTTTTGTTTTGTTACTAGTGAGCAGGAAAACTTCAAAAATTTTGCAGTATAACCTCGGAACTATGTTTCACTAAATTTTAGTGCATGTAGGATATCCTTCGCTGCACTTTGTTGCCCACATTGTTAAGTTTGTGATGTGGCTGATGGCGTGATGTAACCCTCTCTTTATATTGACTGCAGGCACATATTCAATTATGATTTTCCTCGGAACGTCGAAGAATACGTTCATCGAGTGGGCCGCACGGGCCGAGCAGGGTAAGAGTCTTCCTTCTTTATTTTTTTTCTCAGATGTGTCGTGTGCTGTCTTTGTCCGCCTCTCAGGGACCATGCTCACTCAGTCTTGTATCTGTAACTAGTCAAGCACACCTATTGGTGGTCAGTGTCAACTTGAGCGAGCGCTGAATAAACTACCTTAAGTTAGCTCTGCAAAATAATTTGAACGAAGCTGCGAGACTGCTTTTTTTTTGACACCACGTTATAAAAAGTTTCTACTCTGAAAAAGCTTTCAAGATTTCGTAGAAAAATGTGTGAAATGTGGTGCTCCTTAATGCACAAGGAATTTCACGGCTTTTTTTAAATTGTTTTGCAGGCCTTTCTCAAGGTCCATATCTGCAGCATATTTGCAAAGAGCGAAATGCCTTCACAGTTTTGAGGGCTTACATTTGCCTGTCGTGATTTCTAGAATGTTGAAAGTTACACCTCACCGTGATGCCAGGGATTTGCCTTCCTGTGACTTTCTTCATGGCTCATTGAAAGTGGGAAGTGTTATGGCTAACCAGGGGCTAAATTCACTAAGCTAAGAGCAGCTTGTGAGTGCTCAGTGCTGGTCCTGGGCATTTTATTATGACTGGCCAGCTTAGAGGCAATGGCTAGTCACTTGTTTAAAGTGCTGGGTGGCTTTGTGAGTTGGTCATTCTGCTTTTTCTGTGTTTCCTGCTTGTTTTCACTTGTAGGCTTGCTGTGTGTCTATGATTAGGTTTTAGCAAAGCTAGCCAACGGTTGTTGGTGGGTAAAACTGGCATAGGAGAAGATAAGGACTTTTCAGTTGAAGACGAGCAATTAGAGGCGTTGCTAGTTCAACAGATCTTTCTTGTAGAATGGGATACCAAGCCATTGAGTGGAGCAGGAACATTGAAATTCCAGCTGCCAGTTTTGTTCTTGAAGGTCTGGAAGATGATTTCTAATCGTGGGATGTTGTCTATACTGTTCGAACATTCTGTGCGACAGTCCTAAATGAGGCCCGAGCTGCACTGCACTGTTTCCGACTAATATCCTAAATTGTAGGTGGCTTAAAAGTCAGTGCGGAGAAAAAATTTCCACCAATAAAGGGTGATTCTGAATCCTGAAGTGAAATAAACATGTTATATCAAGAAATATTTTGATCTGTCCAAATTTCTGCAGTTGCGGCATATATGGTTTGAAGTACTCTGTGTACTTCAAGTGTTTTGTATTGATTTTTTGCCTGCTGTTGATGGCAGGCATCAGCTGATGCAGTTACTGAGGTGAAATGCTTGCTTCCTTTTGCTGTTCGTGCAGGCGCCGTGGTGAGTCGATCACACTGGTTACTCGTGAGAACTGGAGACAGGCTCGCGAGCTAATCAGCATCCTGGAAGAGGCCAACCAGCAGGTTCCTCAGGAACTGTATTCCATGGCTGAACGGTTCGATGCCTGGAAGAAGCGACGTGATGACGAGAAGCGTGCCTTTGGCTTCGACCGTGGCAGCCGAGGTGGCAGTTTCCGAAGAGGTGGCGGCGGCGGTGGTTGGGGCGGGGAGGCAACCGTAGCCGGTGGTGAAGGGCTGGCCTGTTCACCATGCTCATTTTCATAAGCCTCACATGGACCGTCACAAATTTCATTAAATTATAGTGCCTCATTTAGGTCAACAGTGCAGTATCATGCAAACTCGATTTTGATTAAACTGTTGTCAGTTTGTTTTACTTTGTGATGATGGTGCCAGAGCCAATTTTGTAGAGTTGCAATTCTTGTTTTTTGATATATATAAGTCTAATCGAAGGGGTGCTTCAATAGTTTATTTGCTGGCAACTTTTATTGTCTAGCTTGATGTGCAGTTTCGAACTTATGAGGGTTACAGATGTTTAAACGCTTTGGTTTGAGTTAAATTCAATGATCGCTCCAATAGTTCACTTTCGACCTTTTGATTCCTAATCTTTGACTGAGGCTTAGCAAAGTGTGTCCGACTGTCCATCTGCATATTGCAGGCTGTAAATATAAAGCACAGATTTGTGCACCTTTTGTGACAATCGTGTGTGTGCATTTGTTACTTGACTTGCAAGGAGCTCCACCCAGACTTAGTCTGTTTGCCCTTCACTGTGGTGAGCTAGGTGGTTCCTTAGTCGAGCAGACATCTGGTCCTCTGCAGATGAAAATGCAATGATGCATTGTGGGTTTTTCGGCTTAGCCCAGCTAGGCCAGGATGTACGTAGCGAAAGCAGTTTCGTCTACTGACATTTCGGCAGAGACACTCGGCTTAGTGGCGTCTCTTTGCGAGACGTTCCTGTCGTTCTTCGGACGTCTTGGCCGCCTGATTAATTAGCCTTTCTCACCTTGTTTTCACGCGGCGCAGAAGCTGTGTGGTCTCTGCCCCCTGCGCCATCTGCTGGGCCAGCGCCGTACATTGTGAGGAGGGTTTTCAGTGGGTGCCGCATGATGACGCTTCTACTACACGCCAAGCATGGGTGGAAGGGGTGCGCCATTTGCGCCACCCTGCTCCAAACTGCTTTCCCTGCGCCATCCTGCTCTAAAACACAATATTGCGCCATAACTGCGCCACACCGGCCACTTAGAGATTTTTGCGGCAGGAGTCGTTTGTAGATGTAACTGGTTTCCAGTTGAGAAATGTCCAAGTTGAATCGCAAGCTAACTGGAAAGTGAAACCTGAGCTTGGCTTAGATACTGAGAATGAAATGGAGCTTTGGACACCAACTCAGAAAAGGGCGCTCTATGTCATGGCCAGAGCTTCTTATATATCCTGCACAAGGTACCTCGTCTCAAGGTTACCTTTGGACAACAAAGTGCTGTTCCACATTAGATTTTTGAAGCCTGGTGTAGTAGGAGACCACTACACAACGTCACTGCGCTACATTGCGAATGCCTTACCACAAGTCGTACCCCCCAGGAAAGTATTATCTCTAACTGCTGAGTGGTTGCGCCTTTCCTGTGAAATGTTTGATTGGGATATTTCAACAAATGTTGTTGAATACTGGGTGAATGTGTTTGCACTAAAAATGCCCACTGGCGAACCCAAATATCCAAGACTAGGAAGGCTCACAAAGGCTGTTCTTTCGTTGCCACATGGCAACGCAGAGTGCGAGAGAGAAAGTGTGATGGAAAGTCATACAGTGGTTATCGCAAACGTGTTGGAAGAAGAATCAAAATCACGCAAACAAAAATGTGGGGAGCCACTGACAGAAAGCAGTCAAGAAAAAAGGCTGAAAGAGGAAAAGGCCACCCTGCAGTGCCATCTATCCTCCCTGAAGGCATTATTTACCAGTGCCGAGGAACTCATCAGCACAAGAGTAAAATCGAAGGACATGGACAACGTGGAAAGTGGAAACGTCCTGCTCGTTGTCGTGAACTCCAAATTGCCGGCGGTGCTTGAGCGCATTAGAATGATAGGTTCCACGCTGGAATCTAACAAGTAATTCTAACAAGCATATTGAATGTTGAATAAGATTATTTTCTTTGCATTCATTTTATATGTCAGTGTGAAATTGCAATTATTACAGGTCTTTTACTCTAGAAACATGCTGCAAGACATAATTTCAATGCTCCAAAACATAATTTTTGTGCTTCAAAGCTGCTCCAGAATGGCATTATTACTGCTCCCTGAGCTGCTCCGAAGTGCTTGAGCCTGCTTCCACCCATGATGGAGGAAATGTACTGGAAACGGAGGAAATTTGGTACTTGCTTCTTTGTAGCATCTATAATTAACATGCTCATGATTACTCATGTACGCCTTAATGCATATCTCGAAGATGTGTTCTTAAGGACTGTGCATTCACTAGACGCACCTTTATACAGCTTCAAACATCGAAGTGTCGTGTTTTAAAGTGTCGAAGAGTCTACCTATTTCTGACTTTGAGTACCAGGTTGACATAGAAGGGCGTCTGATATGTTGTGACTTTCGACTGCATGGCGAGTCGTGGAGGGTTATCAATGTGTATGCTTCAAATAATCCGGCGCAACGAGCAATTTTTTTTTCATGCAATTGCAACTCTCCTAGGATGTGATCGTTATGTCATTTTCATGGGTGACTTCAACTGTGTGTGCGACCCACGCGATCGCACAGGTCCTAACCAAAACGCCGATAAGAGCTCTGGTATATTATTCTCTATTACCAAAAATGCAGGTTTAATTGATGCCGGATTGTCATCCGCCTTCACATACATCAGAGGAGCCTCACATTCACGCCTTGATCGCATTTACCTTTCCGTAGATCTCCTTAAACGGCACATTTCATGTGATGTCAAGCTAGCTGTTTCTTTCTCAGATCATGCTATGGTCATTGCGCGGATTGGAAAATGCGCCCGTCCCAAATTTCAGCCGCAGTGGGAACTGTGGAAGCTTAATTCCGAGCTTCTAAATGATGAGCATTTTCAGCAGCGAGTGATGACAGCTTTGGAATCTTGCTTTGTGCACCTTTTGTGACAATCGTGTGTGTGCATTTGTTACTTGACTTGACGCTGGAAAAAGCAGCGTCTCAATAGAAAACTAAAACTACGAATTGCTAAGATTACACAGCAAGCGCAAGCATATGCTATACAACTGTGTAGACAAAACTGGTCTGAGTTTTGTGCTTCCCTGAAAGGCACTCTAAGCACAGCCCAGACATGGACCATCTTAAGATACATGCTCGACCCGAATAAGGCCAAATCAGTTACCAGCCGAACTCTCCAAACAGTTGCCCATAAGTTTCAAGGCACAGACCAAGACCTCATAACAGCCATGCATCGCAAGTACATAGGAGACCACACCCCTCCATGCACCCTGACCTATGAAGGACAACAAAATCCAAGCTTAGACGCCTCCATAACGGTATCTGAAGTTTATGCTGCAGCAAGAATAGCTCAGCGGAACACAGCACCGGGCGGAGACAAGGTTACCAACGCTATAATTCGAAACCTCAGCAACGACCATCTGAAAGACCTAACAGAATACATTAACAAGGAGTTATGGGAGAAAGGCCAGGTTCCAGCTGAGTGGCGCCATGCGGACATCATCATGATTCCAAAGGCCGGGAAACCCCCGGCAGTAGAGTCCCTCCGCCCAATCTCCTTAACCTCCTGTCTGGGCAAACTGTATGAAAGAATCATACACACCAGACTCCAGAACTATATAGAAGATAACAACTTTTACCCCTACACTATGGTGGGATTCCGAAAAGGTCTCTCTACACAAGATGCCTTCCTAAGGATTAGCGAAGAAGTGCTTAATACAATACCCACCCACGGAGAAAACCTTCTTTTAGCCCTGGATTTAAAAGGAGCCTTTGACAACGTCTCCCATCAGGCTATCCTAGAGGAGCTGAGTGGTCTAAACTGTGGAGAGAGGATATTTAACTACATCAAGGCTTTCCTCTCCAACAGAACCGCCACCATAGGCATTGGTGAAGTCCGTTCTCATCCCTTCCCCATGCCTAACAAGGGTACTCCTCAAGGGGCTATAATATCCCCCCTCCTCTTCAATATTGCCATGCTAAAGCTAGCAAGAAAGCTTCAAACGCAGCCCGACATAGGCTACACGGTCTATGCCGATGATATAACTCTATGGGCCACACACGGCTCCTTAGCCCAAAAAGAAGAAGCCCTACAAGAAGCCATACACAGGGTTGAAGAATTTGCTGCGGAAAGTGGTCTGGAGTGTGCCCCGGAGAAGTCTGAGGTCATTAGACTCCACAAACTCCCTTACACATCCCCAGGAGAAGTTGAGCTTTTCCTGGGTGGGGCTCTGGCTTCAAAGTAACCTCAGATCCGACCATATGATCAGAACCATCAAAACAACAGTTAATCAAATCTCAAGAATGATCCGCCGCATTACCTGGCACCGCAAGGGTATGAGAGAAGAGGACACCCTTAGACTCGCCCAGGCCCTAGTTCTGAGCAGGATAACATACGGCCTCCCTTACCAAAAACTGGGCACTGTTGAAACCAGAGCTATCGATACAATCATAAGAGGGGCTTACAAAACTGCCCTCAATCTTCCAATAGCCACTTCTACAGAACGACTCCTAGAGCTTGGTCTGCACAACACTTTTACCGAGCTCCAAGAAGCCCTCTTGGAAAGCCAAAAAGAACGCCTTTTAAAAACCAATGCGGGAAGGACGATCCTGACTAAATTAGGGACATGGCCGGGGCTGGAGACAAGAGGCAGTAAAACCTCTCTTCCACTCCAAACCCGAGAAAAGATCACCGTTAGTCCAATCCCACGTCATATGCATCATGCTCATCAGCAAGGCAGACGACAAGCGCGAGCAAAGGCACTTCAGAAACACCTAGAAAGCGACCGTAAAGCCGTTTACGTAGACATAGGGGCCTACCCCACGCCGGGAAAGTTCTCAGTCGCTGCGATTGACCACCAACTAAAACCGGCTCTCCAAGCTTCTATATATGCAGAAAACCCCTCCTCTGCAGAGGCTCTGGCAATAGCTATCGCCATCAAACATAAAGACCAAAGAGGAGAGTCCTCCCACGTTATAACAGACTCCCAACAAGCCTGCCGAGACTTTCTTAATGGCAGGCTTCCCTCAAGAGCAACACAGCTACTTGGCAATCTCAGCCTAACACACAGACTAACATGGACACCTGGTCACGAAGGACTAGCTGGAAATGAGGTAGCCAACGATCTAGCCCGAGATTTAACCCACCGGGCGGATCCTCATCCCTACCCCACGCCCATGCCTAGCACCTATGGTGACAGATTAGAACATATTCGGCTCGAGCGCAGAAAATACCCACCCCCTCACATAAAACTAGACTCCTCCGCAGCCATAGACTGGAGGAAAATTCAGACCAACACTTTCCCTAACTTGTTCATCCTACACAAGATTAGCCCCACTCAATATCAGAATACATGCCCTTGGTGTGGAGCTTGCCCTACGCTCTACCACATATCGTGCGAATGTACAACGAAACCAAAACACTTAACTGTATCCAACCCGACATATGAGCAGTGGGAGGTGGCCCTGACCAGCGAGACCCTGGATCAGCAACTTAAGTTGGTTCAGCAAGTCCGTCAGTCAGCTAAAGCCAGTGGCGCCTTGGACTAGGGGTGCCACCCAAGTTGCTCGAGCAACCTTCCTCTTTTTAAATAAAAGTTTTCTCTCTCTCTCTCTGCTTGGTCATGGATGTCCCATTATTTGCAGCTTGGGAGATGTTTAAGCTAGAAGTTCGTAGCATAGCTATTGAGATCGGCTCCGTGAAGTCTTATCTTAAGCATGGTGAGGAGAAACGGTTACTTCAGAGTCTTTATAATCTGCATGCGCTTGAATGTGAGGCTCCTGGCTTGTACACAGAGGAAATTGGTGCTGTTAAGTGCAACCTTCAGAAGTTTGATGCAGAACGCTATCGTGCGGCCCGTGTACGATCTCGCAGCAACCGTGCTCTGCACTCTGAGGAGCCTACTAGACAGGCCTTGCTAGATGAGCGCCGTCATGTGGCTGCCAAGCGAATTTCTGAGCTCTACTGTGGTGGTGCCCTGGTCACAAGTACAGATGTCATAGTTACCGAGTTTAAAAACCACTATAGCTCTCTGTTTGCTGCCACGTCTAGCACTGCTGATGATGATCATATAGCGCGATTGGTGTCCATGATTAACCCACTCAATGAGGATGAGTGTAAGGCAATAAGTGGCTCTTTAAGGTTGGGTGAATTGCAAGATGCAATTGATCAATTGCCGCTTTCGAAAACCCCGGGGCCTGACGGCCTCTAAGGAGAATTTTACAAGGCATTTAAATCCGTTCTAGCCCCTGTCCTGCTCCAAATTTTTGAGACAAGTATTGATGTTGAATTTCTGCCTCAGTCATTTACGAAAAGTCATATTGTCTTTATACCAAAGACCGAGGATAAGAAAAAACTTCGATTTGTAGATGGCTACAGACCAATCACGCTTTCTAATGTAGATTATAAGATTTTTGCTAAAGTACTGTCAAATCGGCTGCAGCTTGCAATGTCTACTTTGATTGGGCCTCATCAAACATGTGGCTTGCGGGGACGATGAATACAATCTAACCTACATGTAGCGCGTACGGTGTTGCAGTATTGCAGTGACGCTCAAGAACAATTAGCAATGCTGCAAATTGACCTGGCAAAGGCATTTGATCGAGTGTGCCATTCATTTCTTTTTGCACTTTTAAATCACGCCAATCTCGGTTCAATACTTTCTACTGGCATACGCCTTTGTTAGAAATCCTTTACCACGCGCTTGATTGTTAATGGCTGTCTCTCGCAACCAGTCCCAATTCAGTCTTCGGTGAAACAAGGGTGCCCCCTCCGCTCCTGTTCGCATTATACTTGGAGCCACTTTGCATAAGTGTTATAAACAGTAGAGCTGTCAATGGTTTCCGAATAATGAGCCATGAACTGAAGGTATTGGCTTATGCAGATGACCTTGCGTTTTTTTGTACTGATAAGCCAAGCATCGATGAGGTTATTCGTTTAACGGAGTACTTTGGTTCGGTGTCAGGTAGTCGGATTAATCGCTCTAAGAGTTGCGGTCTTTGGTTTGGTAGCTGGGGTACGACACCTGCTGAATATACTGGTATAACATGGACATGCAGGCCACCAAAGTACCTTGGCGTCCCTTTGAGTGCCTATAAGCATAGCGCACATTATTGGAAAGACCGCGTGTCAACTCTTCAGCGCTATGCTCAAACGTTTGTCTCCCATGGCCTCTCAATTTTTGGCAGGGCGACCGCCTGTAATCTGTTTCTCGCCACTAAAATATATTATGTACTGCAAATTATTCATTGCGCAAGACTTCCTATACAGCGTTTTCACAGGGTTTTCGCTACTTTTGTGTGGGATTCGTCTTTTGAATCCATGAGGTGTGATAACCTTTTTCGGCCTGTAAGCGCTGGTGGCCTTGGTTAGTTCACCTGTATGTCCGACAGATAGTGTCACGTTTCATGTTTTTCCGTGACACTACACACCCAATAGTACGTTCATTCCTGCAAACAAATTTAGTTCATGTTTTACCCAACCTCATTGTGTCTTCCAATGTTTGTGACTGTCGTGTTCGTCGGCCAAGCGACGCCAGGCCGCTCCAACAGCAACCGTGTTGAGAGGTTCCTCGCATGCGGGGCTCCCACGCCCCGCACTAACACCGCCACCAACACTGGCGACGAGAAGTGGGATGTAGAGTGTACGCAGTTCGAGGTGTCGCCGATGGCTACTGGAGGACTGCACGGTGTCATCGAGCCTTTTCGTGGATCGTGGATTCAGCGCCTCACATTCTACCTCGTGGCAAACGATGTCTCCGACGAAGCAAAGAAGCACGCGCTCCCGCTGACGCTATGCGGACCGACACCTTCGAGACTGCTCGCGTGCTGGTCACACCGAAGACTCCCGGAGAAGTCAGCTATGGATACCTAGTCACACTTCTCCTGAAGCACTTCGATCCTAGACCACCCGGAGAAGTCAGCTATGGAGACCTAGTCACACTTCTCCAGAAGCACGTCGATGGCAGACCATCCGAGCCGTACAGCCGGTACGCTTGACCATCCGAGCTGTACAGCCGTAACGTTTTCCAGCGACGTGACGAACTGCCGTAACAGCCGATCAGCCGTCGCAGCCCTCGGAAGTTTGACAGCCGACTGCAACCCTGAAGTAAAAGCTCATACAGGGACTTTACCCTGAAGTGCTGACGACAACGCCTGCAACATCGACGACGCCGACAGAAAGCAAATCGATCAGCAGCTACCTCGCAGCCCTCAGAAGTTTGACAGCCGACTGCAACCCTGGAGTGCTGACGACAACGTCTGCAACATCGACGCAGCCGACAGAAAGCCACTCGATCAGCAGCTACGTCGCAGCCTCAGAAGTTTGACAGCCGACTGCAACTCTGGAGTGCTGACGACAACGTCTGCAACATCGACGCCACCAGAAGCGTGCTTTGGACCTGGCCCTGCCATCAAAAAGTGCGTCAAGGCAGCAGCGAGGACTCAAGGGAGTGACGAGCTCCGCAGAAGTCCACGAGACTTCTCAACACAGAAACGGAACGGTTCGTAGGCACCTTGGTCACATTAAGGTGGCGGTCCCACTCTGACGGTGAGCGGGAACCATTTTTGGTGATATTTGTACGTCGACTGTACCTCGCTCGTTCGCTTCATAAATATGGTTCAGATATCTCCGAAAAGCTACTTTTCTCTGCTTTCAAAAGATGCATTTTGTTTAACGGTAGCTGCAAATTTGTTTCAACTGTAAAAGAAAACGCAAAGATGAAAACTGGCAGTTGAGCTCAACTTGTCTCAGGAAATGCAAAATTGTGAAAAACCTCTTGCACCTAGAGAAATATCTTTCGAGATACTTTGAGACCGGATGCTAATCAACATATTTAAGCATTTAGAAGTACGTGTATAGATTAGTTTATTAGCCACACATGTTTGAAAAGCATAGAAAACAGAACAATGCAATCTGCCATAACTTTTGGGATATGCATTGCATTGCGGCGCTTTTTTGTACAGTTTGAGATCGTCTAATCGCCCTTCCATTCTGAAAATTTCATCCGTCTGCCTTGTTTAGTTTAAAAGTTATTCCTGATCAAAATTAGCGTTTTTTCGAAATAGTTAAAAACGGAATGCAAAATTGTTCAGGTAACCAGCGCGTGGCAGTTTTGAGATTTTGCGTGAAGAAACTTAATACTTCGCTCTACGCGGCTAAGCATCGCCTTTACTCTACGGCTTTTGGGGAATGCGCAATGTCTAGTTGATTTTAGCTACCTTTTTTGTTCTCCTCATGAAGGACACAAGCTCTTGAAACGTTCCGCGGCTTCTTTTTTTCTGGCAAATATACTCTTAAAATGTCGGTCTCTCATTCCTTTAATCAACTTGTAACAAATGCCAAGAACAAAGTCCACAGAATACAAACAATAATAGCAATAACGCAGCGACATGCGATAAATGTAGATAAATTTAGTAAGTAGCGCCATCTACACACATGCACGTGTACTAAATAATCACAATTCAAAAAAATAACGAGTGTGGCGCTGCTAAACATTTACAATCAGGAGATGTTCACGAGAGGGAACGATACCTCTACGATGTTGGCACGTTTCCCTCGATTTTGCCCTATGTAGTGTGTGTCGAACTTACAAGCAGATTTCCGCCATATTGCTTTGATGGATTGTTTTGTAGCGTAAAGCTAGCAAAGCCACACTACGCGGGTCAGAGCCGAGTTTTGCGCGAGTGTGCGCCGCCTGTTATGCGCAGCGCGAGAACCGCGTGACGTCACGAGAGGCGCAGGTCCGCCGGTGCGAGCTCCTCGCTGCCGGCGCCGCCGGCGTGCGCTCCTCTCCGACGCGTGACCTCGTGTTTACGACAGTTGCGCCGCGCGCTACTGCGCATGCGCGAGGAGGGTGCGCGGAGAAATGACGGTCGCGCTCAACATGTAAGCTCTGGTAAGCTAAGGAGAGTCGAGCCGCTGCCAAACGGCGCAGAAGACTGGAAAATGTAAATTCTTCCGATCCCGAGGTTGTCGCCTGGCAGTTTGCCGTCGAGCAGCCAAGGCGAAACGTGCGGCCGAAACACCGGATCACTTGACGCTACGTATATCCAGGCATAGCAGAGCTAAGCCACTGCCAATTTTTTTCACCTGACGCTACGAAACGCATTCTGGGCGTTGTATTATTTTTCGAGGACAGCTTTGGCATTGCTAAAGCGACAGGAAAGGGAAGAGACAGGCTTTCGCTTCGTGCTGCCGGTTGTTCGTTGTTCCGGCTAGCGCTGTGGAGGGGAAGTTGGAGAGCGCTCGATTCGCCTGCACTCAATGCACCAGTTCGGCAAAGTTCTGCGGCAGCGGCGGTGCGGCGGGTGTGTACCGCTAGTTCCGGCACTTTGAGCGCAGTTTGGCACTGTCTGCTTCCAAAACGGATGGTCGAGTGCAGGCCTGGTCGTCGCTAGCCTTTGCGATGCCAATGAATTGGAGCCAGCTGTTTACAGCCTACATCAGCGGCAGCCAACCTCTCGTATCTCATGAAGAAATGTGCAAACCGCACATCACAATAACATGTTGCCATGAACCAGCCTCGATCCGTTTCTTTGGAGAACTCGAGCAGCGTTCTAGCTTGTCGACGAGTGAAAGTTACTTGAGTCTCCGCCGTTTATTACAACCCGCAAACCATCATCTGCTTCCATGGCGGCTGCAGCTGCACTATTTCAGCACTAACCATGGAGCAGGTGCAGTTTTCCTGAACTAGACTCGCACTTCTTTCAAACGAATGCCGTGGTTCAGAGGGCGCCATGTTCCACCACTGAAATGAATCCATGTGGTATATAAGTCGGGTACAACTCAAGAACGAAGCAGCACATGCCCATCAAAGGAGACCGCCCAGCCAAGCGCGTCGACCGAACAGTTTTCTGTTCGGTCACCACAGGTGCGCCGCGACAGCAGTGGAGACTGAAGCTGCCACGACCGTCTGTTGCCGAATATGACCCCACCTGTAGCATTCAGCGCTTTTGCGAAAAAGACGCTCTCGCGCGGATCTATGCGAAAGGTGAGCAACCCAGCCCTCCCCCCCCTCCCCCCTCCCCCTTTAGTGGCCAGTGCAGCTGAGACAATTAACGGGGGCACCACACCTACTAGTACCTTCGCCTTTCTCCCTGTCTTTTCCCCTGCTCCTGCTCAGGTGCTCCTAGAGACGATGGCGGATGCCGGGACAGCAAAATCTCTTCCTTTCTTTTTGCGTTATTATTCTTTTAGCCTTATCCCGAACAAAGGACATCCACCGTCGGCGACACGGGGACAAAGCGCCGACTCCTTCGTTCTCTTTCGCAGACTTGGGTGCATGCACAGCCACACAAATCGACGTGATTGGCTGGAGAGCTCCGTCTGAGTTGCGTGTGCCGCTTCGTTCTTTTGTTGTAACCGACTATAGTGCTGAGAAGTCCCCTTTTCGGGAACTGGCACAAAGGACCGCCCCCTCCCCTTGCTGCGCGCCCCTCCTGCAGGCGGGGTAGACTAGCGCCGCAGGAAAAGGAATTCTCGGAAAATGATTACAAGCACGTTATAAGCGGTGTTTACATGACGGGTTGAGTGGAGGATTTGAGCTGAAAACCGGTTACTGGGTTCATGTAAAGGAGTCGGGTCCGGGAGTCGAGGGAGCGAGTCCAGTCAACTCCGCTGCAGGGGGTGGGTTGACTCACTCGACCCCAACAGCAGACAGCACGTAATCCGGTCTGAGTAGGGTTAGTGGAAGGAGGGGTGATAAATGCGAACCTGTTATTCGCTTGCGCCGTAGCGCCTGCGAGGCAGCCGTGCATGCCGCAATCTTCCCGGCTGCCACTGCCCTTTCCCGCTGCGCCGTTCGACGCTTGGTGCCGCTGCTGTTGAACCGGTCGCGACTCGCTAAAATCGAGTTCATGTAAACATGCAGTCAAGTTGGGCTGACCTTGCTCAACTCGATCTCCTGGCTCGACCCGCCGAAGTCGGGTTCATGTAAACGAGGCTATAGTTTCCTGACAATAGACGGTGTGAAAATAGCAGCTGTTCCTACAGTTTCCAGGTACGCGCGCGTGGACACGCACGCATACACACACATACGCGGGCGCACTTTTTCAATCTTTGACCCAACCAAATCGAGGCAAATCGACGCAAGGTTAGAAAGATATACATTTCAACACGCGATGAAAAATTCTGGAGGGAATAAGCAACCTAATGATGCAAACTGGATACAAGAAAGACGTACGTCTAAAATGAATAAGAGCACGCAGTTGAGGGTCCAAACGAGAGAGGGGAGGGGGTCGCCCTAAGTGCCTACAGAACTATCGCTTTGTAGCCGACCCCTTTTTTTTTTTTGGCAGCATTCCTGCACACCTCGCCCCCCCCCCCCCCCCCCCCCCCCGTTCTTCTTCGTACAATGTCAATAAAAAAGTCTCGAGTCCGCCTCGTGAATGGTATGCATCTGTATACTGCATTTTTGTGAGCCTTGGCAAAATTCCGTCGAAGTTGATCGGAATTGGTTGCAAGGTGCCGCCGCATGTACGACGAATATTTGCTTCTGAGGTAAACACATTCCGACACCCTGCGGTGCTAACCCTCTCAATAGCAATTTCACGTCTCTTGCGCAATGTCGATTCATCTCAAGGGTAAACAGAAATTGACAATTGCCCACTTCTCTCTGCCTTTTTCTTTACCAACCATAGTTTATAAGGTTGGACAGGCATACGCTGACCGTTGACTAAATTGTATAGCTGTCTTTGTTATAGTTTTCTTATCATAGATGCAATATCATTTGATAAAAAAATATATTTTTTTCAGCGCTATAGTTAGCAGGTTACACTCTAGACAGGAGCGTTCCGACTACTACTAATATTACTATGCATCAACAGTGACGAAGTGATTAAACGCGCAAAAGACGAGGGCAGAAGGAAGGACACAAGAAAGGCACCGATTTCAACTATAAGGTTCATTGAAAAAAAAAAAACGCTAGAAATATATACATGGGACATAAACGTAATTAATTTTCTTTATTTCACACCTTCCTTATTTTTGGCGTCCGCTTCCTCTTTTCGCTTACTTACTAATTTGCTCTGTGCAATTATGTCGACAGTTATCACTAACTCTCCCAAGTTTCCACTGTGTCGACGTTGTGCCTTTTGCGATGCGGGCTGGGCAGCATTATTTTTTTCTTTTTCTTTGCTCCCACTAATATATGTCATGACATTGAAAACAGGAAAGTCTGTAGTCGCGTAAAACTCAAGAACGAAACGGCACATTCCCTCAAAGGAGGCCCTTCAGATAGTAACATCGACGGTACAGCTTTCTGCGGCTATTTAGCCAAGGCTAAACAAGATAGAGAAGGAAACGGTCCTCTGTTCCCGTGCTGGCATCCTTATCCCGAACAAGGATCACCTCACCTCTGACGCCGTTTGGACAAAGACGGTACCCTCTTTGCCCCGGCTCGCCCCACTCTCTTTGGCTTTGGCAAGGGACAGGCAGAGAAAGAAGCATGCGGAACCATCCCAGCCAACACCTCCCCCCACGCACAACGAGGACTACAGCCGGGCTTGCCATGGTTCGTTTGTAATCCTCTGAAGGCAGGCGCAGCAACAAAAGAACCCTCACGCAGCACAGGTGCACGGGTCAAGAAAGGACCGGACACGTATCTCAACATCTCAACCAAAACCAGTCTCGGGTCGCTGGGGGCAAGACGGGTAGACACTTTCTCAGTGATGGATCAGTGTCGTAGCCTGGTGGCAGAATATGAACTACTCGCCAGATGGCGGCAGTGGAACCGCCACCTTAGAGTTACTGTATATGCTACCAAAGGTAGCATATACAGTAACTCTACGCCACCTTAAACCAGGTGCAGCAGCCTACCCGACGGAAGATCCGCCGCCACGTACACGATCGGACGAACGGACCAGCAGCAAGTGAACAATACACTGTGCCAGCTACGTGCGTGATCACGCTGCCAGCGGAAACTTCGCCTGCGCACGACCTACCATCAGCGCCCCCCTCCGAACATGGAGAACCTGCGGCCAGTCTGGACCAGCGTGAACGGCGCCCGCCCGACCGATACGGTGACCACAACTAAGGAGGAAGGGATGTCGTGTTCTTCGACCAAGCGACGCCTGGCCGCTCCAACAGCCCTTGCCTCCTCCGCGCATTCTCGCCGCCCGCTTCCAAGAAACAAGCGCGGGCCGGCCGCTCCCACAAAAGCAAGCAGGCGTCTCCCCCGACGACATCTGATCCCCATAGCCCCGTCGACTGACGCATTCCCCATTTCCTTACCGTGACCGTCTGCATTCCACAGCAGCGGAAGTGCTTTCTTGTACACACACACTCTCTCTCTCTCCTCTAAAGAAATAAACCCCCAGTCTCCACCCAGCAACTGCCTTGAGAGGTTCCTCGCATGCGGGGCTCCCACGCCCCGCACCAACACCGCCATTAACAGCAACCGTCCGTGTTTGTGGGGCATAATGCAAGAGGTGTATTTGGCTGTCCGTTTCCTACTTGTTCGTTTTTCTCCTGAGTTCCTTTTTTTAGTGTCGAGGAAAAAGCTGTATAAGGATTTGATTAGTATGCTCTTCCCTCCGCCCATGTACCGCTCTCTGTATTTTGGTGTACCTGGGCATGACGTACTCATAAGAGTACGTAAGATGCCAGTCTCGCCGTGTACAAAGACCTTTTTCTTTAAATTACACACCGGTACGTTGCCCGTTAGAACATGGTTAGAGAAAAAGGTCATTTTTGTGTCTACCGTTAATTGCCGACTTTGTGATGAACCAGAAACAATTGAGCATTGTTTCATCAGTTGCAAAGATGCAGTACTCTTCTGGGATATCCTGCAACGCACATTTAAAAAAAGAATTCATCTGACTCCACATTCTGTTCGCTATCTCACTGCGCTGCCATTTGTTGATGAATCCCTGGACATGTTCTTTCTGATTGGACTGCACAGACTCTGGAAAACCCGCATGATGGACAGACACTGTGAACCTGTTGTGTCTACAAAGGATCATTTCAGTCGAATGGTTGTTCATTTAAGAGACATGTAGACTGAGTACGAACCGGAGTGGCACTCACTATTACTGATGTGCTCTGCATTGCCCCTTTTCTAGTACATGGTCTTTTCAATATGTATTGTTTAACACTGTTTTCATAATGGCTTGTATATAGTTCATGTACATAGAACATTACATCACTGTAATAAATACCATGTTGAAGAAAAAAAAAGTGTCGTGGCAGAGTGGCAGCGTCCCTGTCTCGCACGCCAGCGGCCTGGGTTCGATTCCCACCTAGACCCCAATTTTCTTTTCTTTTCTTATGATTGACAGCCTGAGTGGCACCATGGTTGCCTTGGTAACAGCGCATGCGCAGTAGTGGCCTTTGGCAGGCACCGCGAGACGCGCTTCTGCTAGCCTTTGTAGCTTTCGCTACAAAAGGTCAGTATTCTTGGCATACAAAGCGTAGTTTGCTGGCTGTTGAGTACGAGTTACACGCAGTTGAAAATTAAACAAGTAGGGATGCCAGCGGTGTGATCCAACGAACGATGGTGATGTTGGATAAACGTTGTAGTTGCGTGATTTGATGTACTGTTCCACTAGCTTGCACGCCTCTGCAGACTGGGGAGCACCACTTCCTCGCTGCCTGCTAGAAAGTACAGTTTGTTCACTATTTTCACCCGCTTAATTAAGGAGGTTGGTTAAGTGTGCTTATCAAATGCATATAGGACACTGATGCAAAACTGTACATGGGCGTCACAAACAAGTATAATATTCTCGCTACAGCTGCGATTAAGGGACAGTTGCATCTCAAACAAACAACATGCAGATCATATGATTCCCTGCCATATTGCTCAAACCAGCGAGACAGCCCAATAATGTCTGCGCGGTTTTTAGAAGAACTTCCACATGCGTTTCTATCTGCTGGCTGTCCTATTTCGCTTTCATTTTTAATGACAATAGCAATTCTGCATGTACTACCATTTTTATGTTAAATGCTGCTAAATAAGCTGTTTATTTATTTATTTATTACAATACCTTCAGGGCCCCAGTGGGGCGTTACAGAAGGGAGTGGTTAAAAAAAGTATAGACAATGCAGCAAAATGAAAACAAAAAGTAAATGCAAAATGTAATGTAATACAGCAAAGAAAGAAAAAACGTAAGCTTGAACAAAATACATATCAGATTAGGTAACAAAACAGCCTAGTCAAACACATAGTTTTCCGCGGCATTTTTAAATAAACAGGTGTCAGAAATATCGGCAACCAAGGTGGGCAGGTGGTTCCAATCGCTCGCCGTCTTGGGTATAAATGAGTTGAAGTATGGATTGCTTCGGCAGTATGGAATGCGTACCTTGTGGCGATGATCCGTGCGAGGTGATATGAATGATGGTTCAGATAAAAGATCCCGTTTTAGCTGATGATTGTGGTAGTAAATCTTGTGAAAAGTTAGCATTCGCGCGAGTTTTCTACGAAGGGAAAGGCTAGGAAGGTTCAAAGTATTTTTCATTGCAGTTACACTAGCAGTGCGGGAAAAGTTAGACAAAATAAATCTGGCGCTACGATTCTGTACTGACTCTAACTGATTAGTAAGAGTTTCATGTCCCGGGTCCCACACAGAGCACGCGTATTCTAATTTTGATCTAACTAAGGTTTTATAGAGTAGTAGCTTTAAAGAAGATGGAGCCATGGAAAAATTACGACGCAAGTAGCCAAGCATGCGGTTAGCATTGTTAACAACATAATCAACATTTGCCTGCCATAAAAGGTTAGAAGTTATATGAACCCCTAAATATTTATATGCGGTAACTTGCTCAAGGAGAGTACCTGAAATATTGTAGGGAATAAGACTTTCGTTAGCAGATCGGTGTGAAATACGCATGACCTTACACTTGTTAGTATTCAGTCTCATGAGCCAACTATTACACCAATTAGATACCTTATATAGGTCACTTTGAAGTATGGATGAGTCTGAAGCGGATTTGATTACTCGATAAATAACGCAATCATCTGCGAAAAGCCTAATTGTGGAGTTAATAGAAATTGGCAGGTCGTTAATGTATATTAGAAACAATAGCGGCCCGAGTACGGAACCTTGAGGCACGCCGGAGGTAACAGAGCATGGTGAGGAATCAGCGTTATTTGCAGTGACGAATTGAGTTCTGTTACGCAAAAAACTTTCGATCCATGAAAGAATCTTTGGGTCGATGTTCAGTTTACCGAGCTTAAAACAAAGTAGTTGGTGATTAACAAGATCAAATGCTTTCTGAAAATCTAAAAATACGCAGTCAATGAAAAGTCCCTTGTCTAATGCGTCAAATAAATCATGGGTGAAGGAAATGAGTTGCGTTTCACAAGAAAATGATTGACGAAAGCCATGCTGATGAGGGAAAAAGAACGAATGATTTTCTAGAAATTTAACCAGATTAGAAAAAATTACATGTTCAAACAGTTTACACGGGACACTTGTTAATGATATGGGTCTGTAATTAAGGGCACAATGAGCATCACCAGACTTAAATATTGGTACCACCTTACCCACCTTCCAGTCCCCGGGCAGCTGTCCTGAATTCAAAGATTGCGAAAACAGTGAACACAAGTAAATGGAAGAATAAACACTTGTATTCTTTAAAAATTTAGAATTTATGTCGTCGATTCCCGAAGATGAAGAAATTTTGAGATTATTAATTAGACTTTCTATACCAATACTGTCAAACACAATTGGGTCCATTAGTGGATTCTGCACAGACTGAAAAGAGGGCAGAGAAACAGATGATTGCTGTAAAAAAGCATTAGAGAAGGCGTCGTTGAGCACTTGAGGGCACTCTGATGAAGGAATGGCTGCGCCGCTGCTATCGTTTAGAGCTATTGCTTTATGCTTAGGACCAGAAATGATGTTCCAAAATTTTTTGGCATTATCAACCAACAAAGACGGAAGCGTACTCTGGAAAAAAACCTGCTTGGCGTTTTTTAAGGCTTTTCGATAATCAGATGTTATGGCACGATACAAATCCCAGTGATCAGAGCAACCGGTGGTTTTCGCCCTGCGGTAAACTCGTTTTTTTTTCTTAAAAGGCGTTTTAATGCGGTAGTGAACCACGGGGAACGTTGCTTGCCTGATATGACGCGTAAAGGTATGTATTTTTGGACGAGAAAATCAACCTTTTCTTTCAAACTAGCACCATCAGAGGCAAAACTATTAGCCTATAATACCCTTGTAAGGCCAATACTTGAATACTCTAATACTGTCTGGTTTCCCTCTACTAAACAACATGTAAGTAAACTAGAACAAGTACAAAGGAAGGCAATCAGATTCATTTTTAATAAATATAGCCGAACTGACTCACCAACTGACCTACTCCATAAAGCTGGTATGCTTACCTTGCAAAAGAGAGCCAAACTAGCACGTCTTAGATTCATGCACCAGTTGCTCAATAATCAGCTGCATATTGACACTTCCAAATATTTATCCTTTACAGATACCAGGCCCACACGCCATAAGCACTCTCATACTTTAAACAAGTACACTTTCCGGACCGACTGCTTTAAACACTCATTCTTCCCACTAACCATACGCGAATGGAATACCCTTGACCCAACGATCACAAGCTGCTCATCATTAAATACCTTTGTAGCCCTCGTCGAACACCAACTGGGTTCGGAATAAATGCTTGACGTACTTTTCATATGTACCCGCCTTCCAGTCAGGCACAAATCGTGTTCATTGTGTGTGCTTTCCTATATGTTCTTCCGTTGCATTACCTTCCATTTTTGCCTATTATTTTTAAAATATTGATTCATTGGCTTCCAGTGTCTGTTCTGTTCCATGATTACTGTTTTCTGTTCCGTCCATTTGAAAGTTTATACCCCTTTACTTCTATTCTTGAGTTTCTTGTTAAACATCTTACCCCCACAACGCTGTGTTTACCTTTGTATTATGCTTGCTTGCCTTATTGTGCTTTAGACTGTTCAACTTATGCCCTTCCTGTTATAATCCCATATGGGATTGACGTATGTACCAATAAATAAATAAATAAACAAACAATAAAAAGATGCCAGTTCGTTTCCACAGAACGGTTATAAAAGTTTGGCATGCACTCACCTAAGAAGATTTCGAGTTCTGCGTTAATCGACGGAAAATTTGCCTTTGAATAATCTCTGATATATTTGGGATTGGGTCGCACACGTGTGTTAGTGTCTTTAAGCTCAAACTGGATGAAGGAGTGGTCACTGAGGCCTGGTAGAATTGCCAATGAATGAACTAGTTCAGGAAGCGTAGTTAGAACAAGATCAAGAATATTCGCGCTAGTAGTGGTGGTACGGGTTGGCTGGGTAATGAGCTGGGAGAAATTGAAGTCATTGCACAGATTTGTGAAGCCAATCGTGTCAGGCGACGAATCTAGAGTGGAAGGAAACGCGCCAGACCAATTTATTTTTGGCATGTTGAAATCCCCAAGTAAAAAGATTGGCGAAGAAGGAAACCTAACTAAAATTCGATTGAGCACATCATGAAGTTCACTACAAAAAGATGATGGAGCATTTGGAGGGCGATAGCATGCGCAGAAGATTACGTCTCGATGATTAATGCGTATAGAGGCGCATACAAATTCTAGTGAAGAAACAAGTGACACGTGTGAAGAATGCAGATGATCAGCGACCGCTATCAGAACACCGCCTCCTATTCTGTCTCCACGGTCACATCGATAAGTAATGAAATCCTTTTCGCAGTTTAGTATTTCATCATTCGAAATCTTTGAATTCAGCCAGGTTTCGGTGAGTACCAAAATGTCTGCTATAAAAAACACCAAGGTGGATTCTAAGTGCCTTTGACCACAAGGAATGGCCTCATTAAAAACCGTAAAGTCAGTGATTCATTCGTCGAAAATATTTGCCGAAAAAAAAAAAATTCGAGACGCGTTCTGAAATAAACACCGAAAAAAGTCCGCCGCATTCTCAAGATTCCAACCCCTAGTAATCCATATTCACTTGCGTAATTAACCCACTTTTCGGAGCAAGTTGAAGGAAATTTGCAGGGAGGGTTCATTCCATGGGGGGAAAAAAGATTTTTTAGCAAGAACCAAAGTTTTGCATCTTGCATCTGCCTGCCCGTTTGACGGTTCGCCCGGCCATCAACAAAAGTATGTGGTCGTTATCGTTCGTGCCCTCTGTGTTTAGCATCGGTCACTTCGGTGTTTGCTGCATCACAGTGCTACCTGACCAATATGTACGTTAGATGACTGTGGCAGCCAGTCCTGGCGAGATGAAGTGAGCATGCTGCACATCAGCCCTGAATGTCGGGTGCACTTTTTTTACGGGTTTATTAAGAAAATGCAAATTTAACCCTTTCAGGCGCCTTGTACACAATTTTGTATACAGCAAACTCGCAGCTTTTTCTGAGAGACTAGAGCAACTAGCAGAGATTTCATTGTTCCAGTCGAATTGAGCACCATTCTTGTCGCAAATAAGTTGTTTTTTTGTGCCGTGTAGCGAACGCAGTAAATATTTCACACAACAGTGAGCTAGGTAGCACTTTATCCACCATTTTTGTGCAGATGGATTTTGTCGCAAGTGAAAACGTTGATTGTTTTTGTTCAATTTCGGGCGCAATGTGCATCTTCGAAACACAAAATCATCCCATGATTCCTAGGGTGCCTACCTGAGACATGAGAACATTTCGATGTTACTATTTCTAACAAACCTGACACTTGGTACGGAATTCTCCATTTCGTTGTAAAAACTTACCCGCTGGTCTTTCACGCTCAAAAATGAAAAAAAAAACTACCCTTTCTTGAGGCCTAGATATACTACTAATCTCAATAAAACAAAAAATGGGGCCTGAAAGGGTTAAAGCGATGCTGAAAGGTTTCCCGGAAAAATTGAGTGGAGAGATGCACTTTACAGTTTTCCACCCTCGGAATTCGAATGTCGCGTCGAAATTAGGCAAAGAAAGCGCAAATCTATTTTATTTTGGCGAGAAGTGCAGCAGCAGCCTCGGGAGAGCTCGCGCGCCTCGTTGCCGCCTGTGATTGGTTGGGCGCCTCGTGACGTCAACAATGGCTCTGGCTCGGTCGGCTCGGCCGCCGCCGCTGCACATGAACCGCGGCGCTCGGCGGTTCGAGGTTGTTATTTTGCTTCTTATACGACGATGGAACTCTTTGAAGATTACCCGGAGTATCTTGGCGTCATCCCCTACATGTTAGGACCGATTGCAAAGAGCAAACCTCTCTAAGAAAGAAACAATGGTGGCGCAAGCCGTGATTTTGACTCGAACGAAAGCGAAGTGTCAGCATCTCCACGTGTTGGAAATGACTTTGCTAAGTGTACTTTTCTTGCCAAACTGCATTCAGAGATGCAATGGATGAATTTTGAGGCGAGCATATGCAGTATAGCACTGCCCGACGTAATTTTCCTAATACATTGTAAGCGGGATGCGATCCTCGGCATTTTTGTCTTGCCGCTTGTCAGTGCTGCCGCAAATCTGCTTTTAACCCACACAGATCATTGGCATGCGCAAGAAGTTATCAGGCTCTTTTTGCACGCAAATTTTATGCTTGCACCACTTCATAGTAGCTGCATGCCGGCTCGATTCATAACATACAAGTTCGCAGCGCTTTGCGACAAAACTCGTCTAGGTAACAAACGTGCGCCTTCCATTTTGCGTGCCAAGATGGGAGCTAGCAGTAAATTAAAATCCTTCTTTAGGCGAGTTGGTTCATGCTACAAGTCCTTGTAAGAATACTTTCATCCGTTTGCGCCGCCTTTATCGTGCTTGTTCTCAGATTTAGCGGCAAGTGATTTTTTCACTAACTAGGTGGACTCGTGCTGCAACCAAGCAGGACGAATCGCAAGGCTGGCTGTAGCACACTTGGCGCACAATTATATAATATTATTATTAATGTATGAAGCCATGCGGCAGTCGGCAATTTTTTACGACTACATGCGTTATTATAAATGTATTCCTGGCAGTTGAGTGATGTCATAGTAAACACTGTACTTCAAAAACAGGTGTTCCTGCGTCCGCTGCATTCCAGAGGGGAATGAAGACTGCTGGTGCTGCCAAGAAATTAATGAAATTATAAGAAAACAGATGGTATTGCACCGGGTTTCAGTCGAGCTGACTGTTGACAGGCCCAGTGAATGCATTGTCGACAGGCTCTGGTGATAGTTCTAATCACGAAAGTGGCCAGAGCATAGCACTGGTGCCTTTGACGGCTTGAAATCCCTTCGATTCACAGCAGCGACTCACTTCGCGGAGAGCTTATTTTGAGAGAAATAATGAAAGACCACATCGTCGCGGCCGCGGATGTTCGTGCAGCCGAGGGCTGCGCAGAACGCCGGCATGATGGGTCCACCGCTTCATTCGATGCTGCACAACTTTCTGTACCTCACCAAAAACATAAAAACGCACAAATACAGAAACACGCGGCAGCTCGAAGCAGCTTATGATGGCACGCACGCAGAAACAAGCACGGCCGCGGAGCCTGTGAAGCGACGGATCACCGGTGTTTACGTCACCACTCCGCGGTTTCCGGTTTTGGCTCGCATCGTCAGGGTCATCAGCAGCGCTCGGCGGACCGCGGGGGGGGGGGGGGGGGGGGGGGGGAACCAACCGCTTAATTTTAAACGGTGATTACGTCGCTCCTAAGTTATGAATAAAAAAAAAATTCACCCGCATGATTTATAAAGTTCCCACATCAACACGTGAGCATTTTAATGAATTTGAAAAACTCTTCAGCTTCCCTTTAAGTGTTAGCTGTGCTGTGGGAGGGATTACGTGTTTTCGCGCCTGATCTCGACCTCGCCAAGTCGCGTGTGGGTCTGAAAGTCCTGCTTCCTCCATATCATTACTGTGTAGAGGCTGTTTTATAGCGTTCTGATTAAAGTCAAAGGCATTCAGCGTCTTCGCGTCAGTTGAGCGCGCCATCCACGCAGGAGCTGCGATCAAGATAACGGCGCAGCATCTGGGCGCCCTGGAATTTTGGATTTTTTTTTATGCACTAGCAAAAAACACATCTTGATTAGCATGCTTAGGTTCTGCATATCCGTATGAAACGCCCTTCAGGATTGCGAGCCAACTTTGCGCGTTACACACTATGATTTAGACACTGCTGCTGACGAAGCAGTCATCGTGTTTGGTCTACAGAAGAGTCATCACATGGTGAAAACCGATTATGCAGCGTGGGAACCGGCGAAACGCGAAGAAATTGTAAATTCCCAGTCGAAAAAAACACCAGCCCGTATCTGGTGTTTACACCAGACCGGAAATTCAGACACGGGTTCTGGTGTGACCCGGCCTGGTGTGACCCGGCCTGGCGTGACCCGGCCTGGTGTGACCCGGTCTGGTGTGTCCCGGTCTGGTGTGTCCCGGTCTGGTGTTACCGGGTCTGGTGTTACCGGGTCTGGTGTTACCGGGTCTGGTGTGACCCGGGCTGATGTTTTTGGTGTGACCCGGTCTGGTGTTTTCTGACGAGATTTAATTTGGTGCCGTACTGACCGGGTTAGGAGCCTTCGGGAACAATTTGCCTGTTTCACGATATGTGCCGCCCGCTGTGGAGCATAACGAGCATACCTGGTACCGAGAAAACAGGTTGAAAAGAAGCGCACGTGGGTGAAGCAGGCAAGGTGTGGCTCCACAAGACGCCAACTTCACACGTGAGGAGGCAAGTGTGAGCTCGACAGCTGCCCTCTTCTGTCTTTGGTACTGTTGCTGATATAAACTGCACAAGTACAGAGGGCAAAACACATGCCTAGAACAACCAAACTGTGTGTTCCAACGCTCCCAAAGCCGCTGGGACAAATAAGGAAAAAATTGACGATTAAATTCTATGAGTTTAACTGCACATGTTTAAATCCAGACCATTTTTAACCAAATCTGATCGCTAGCTATCGCGTGATCAGCCCGAAACAGGCTCAGAACGTGTTCTAGATATGCGTTATGCCCTCTGTACAGTTAAACCACCAGCTTCTGCAATGTTTGCGCAGTTCACTATCACTGGAGAGCTCAAAGAGAAGAGTTGTGTGTACGCAGAGTGGCCGTGAGAAAAACGCAAATTCAATGTGCTTTGATAGCGATGCAGTGCATTAGGATACACATAACAGCATGCATACACCAGCACTCAATTTTTACACTTACCAATAGAAATTTTAGGGAAAGAAAATGAAACAAAATTTGCACGCATACGCCAATACTCAATTCGTATGATTGCCAAAAGAAATTGCAAGGGCATGTAGAAAATAAAAAAGAAACAAAATTTATTCTGATTCGCTTAGCTCTTTGAAGCAGCGGGCCTCTTTCGGCGAAGTTCGCAAGTTTTCTGTGATAGCCACAGTCTTATGCTTTTTTCAGCTTCCGTGGCTGCTTCGTCCGTCACTCCCCGACTGCGGGCATAATGCCTGAAGAACACTGAAAGAAAATCATGCATAAGAGTTAAAAATAGCGCAAGCTTTGTTATTATTCTGGCTTCGGCAGAATTGTTGTTGTAGAACCAATTTCCAGGACATACAGTAAGTCTTAGCCTGACAATTAGCTCAGCACTACAAAAACTGCCGCATCTACTTGTAACGCCACGGCTTGTTGTAACAAAGAACAGTATGCTACATGATAAGTAAATTCATTCGCCTGATCATATCAAAGAGACACAGAGGACAACCTCATCCAGCTTTAGTTCTTTGTAAAAATTAATTGTATGGCTTTGGGGCCATGTTGATGTTGCAGAGTCATTCATTGCTGCGAAAATTGGGTTAGAAAATGAACCCATAGTTCGATTCACACATGAAAAGGGCCAAATCCTGGTGTGAGACCGTCCATGTTTCAACACCTGTAACACAATTAGGGCACAAAGCTGTAGCTCTGACGATGCACAATGCCATTCCTTCTGCTCTTAGTAAGTGTAGAAGCATGTGCAATCTCAACAGAACAGTGCAGCAGCAATGGTGAGCAAATTTAAGCGAAATACCCACACAGCACATCGAAAGAAAGTTGTAAATGAGCCTAGAATTAAGCCTAGAACACTTCTGCCTAATATGAGTAATAGTGCAACAAGGTGTTCTGATTCTGGGTAAATCTCAGCAGATATGTAAACAAATCACTTTATCCACTCTAGAAAGGTTGCACAAAGCTATGTTGCCAAATCTTGTGCATGTCCAAAGGCCATGAGTGCCAATACTGCAAGCACGACAGCTGCTGTGACACTTTGCACTGCCGACATCATCAAAATGAGCATGTCGCCTTAATATTCACGCCAAGTGTAAAGCAGAAAAATGACTAAGGTCATCAGAAAAAAGCGTTTGTCAATTGTAAGAATGCAGGCAGTGCCCAGTGCCCTAGCACATGCATACATGGTATGGTCCTGAACACAAAGCCAAAGAACACCAAGTAAGGGCTCAGTTGCATTACTATGCATGCGAAGTGTACAACAGGTCGAACTGCGTACATTTCCTGAGAATATGTTTGTGCTAAACCATCCCATAATTAGTGCCTTTGCTAAGGCAATAAGATGAAACAATAACAAAAAAGGACAGGAAGATACATAAGAATGATACCATCAGCGTTTGCATTAAAGGTGCACTAAAGAGGAATCTGAACTCATACTTTTACCGATGGAACTCGTTCTACACATTCCGAACGTTCTTAGAAACTACGAATTATTTCCCTGTGCAGTCGGTTTCTCTAGTTTAAATCGAATTAAACACCCGGTTCCTGCCTTTTTTTTAATTCCCCCGCACACAGTGGGAGGAGTCGACTAATCTTTCAACCAGTCCTGTGGTGGCTTGCCACTCTGCCATCGCCGGAGCGATACGGAGTGATTGGCGAAAGCAGAGTCCACGCGTATTTTTATTTCTGTGGGCCTAATTTGCAGCTATGTAGTCTCTGAATAGATCTATTTATCCACGGAAATGTAAAAAAAATCAAAATAAAAACGAAAGCAAAGCCGCCATGTGACTGCCAGCAAGGCACTCCATGCGTTGGCTGACTCCTCCCCGACTGCGGAGAATTAAAAAAAAAGGCGGGAGCCAGACATTAATCACATTTAAATGAGGAAAATCAGCGCCACAGGGCAACAATTCAAAGTTTCTAAGAATGCTTTGGAACGTGTAGATCGGGTTCCCGTGGCAAAAAGACGAGTTCTGATTCCTCTTCAGTGCACTAAAGGTTTTAAAAATGCGCAGCTCTTAAGAACCTAACTTTTTAGCTCAACATTGTCATGTGACAACAGCTTATTTTAGCATCACAAAACAAGTTATGTTCTTTGGTTGTTGCCACAGATGTGGAGTGCTCATGTCATACACTCATCTAGCAGCTCAGCTCTGTAGGAAGTTCTTAGCTCTACCAAATGCTTCTCATTGTGCCTGTAAAGTAGCTAACTGCACATGAATTCTCATGCACAACCAAAAGCCATGCAATGAATTGATCCATTCTAATATGAGTCAAATAGTGTTTGATAATTATTACCTTCTCATGAGCTATTGCCAAGGTCGAGATAGCCTCCTTTCATATGTTAATTCAATATGACAATATGCACATGTGCTAACCCCAGTAGAATACAATACTTACCCCTTATCGTCTCCACCTTCAGCGCCGTCAATGGCTTCTGCGGTGCCTTGTCCCCACCCTCTGCCAGGAATCTGTTGGACAGCGTTCCTGTGAAGCTGCGCTGAGCCAGCACTTCTGTTGACCACAATGTGGTTGCCGCTCTTTTGACAAACAGTGAATCTTTTGGCAGCGCCATGGGAGTATCGTACGCCTCTTTCGATATTTCGTGGCCACTGGCCAGGTGTACCTGCAGGAAAAAGAAAAATGGCATGCCGAACTGAAAGGGCCGTACATAATGTACTAATTATCATTGTTTACCGAGTGCATTCTGACTTAAAACTCAGTGTTAGCACTTGCCACAGCACCAAGGTCAAAATCATTTAAAACTTGAAAATAACTGCAGAACTTAAGCGTGGACATTAACAGTGCGATGGGCATTTAGTGGCACTTCTTAACAGCAGTGGAGTATCAAAGGTAACTGCATGCAGTGCTTGCAACTGGCTAATGCTAATCTCAATTCATGTTTGGAATGCTATCGGCAAATAATTTCAGAAAAATGGCTGTACCTTGCTGGACATAGCCAATTAGTATGTGCGCACAGTAACAAATGCTAAAAAAAGAACAGCACACAAAAAAGCCGTGCTGTTTGTGCTTCACATGATATGGTGCCCCTTGTAGAGTGGAATGGTCACAAAATTTCTATAGCAACCAGATGCCCTTCTCAAGACATGTCATGATGACTAAGCAATGCGAAAGACCACCCTCAAAGACAAGCTACCCTTCCGACACAGAGCTGGCCTCTCATGCTTCACCCTCATGCCTCCCCCTTTTGCTGTCATTGTGGGGCACATGGCTGCAACATAGGCTCTTCTACTGCTCAGCCTGCACTGACCCCTAACATCTCATTGATGTGCTAGCTGCCAGTGCTCTTTTTAAAAGCAGCACTAAGCATGATCATATGGAAAAATTTTAGTGATCATTAATACTACATGGGCTACCTTTGTGGACCAAACTGAACCTGTAAAGTAACTGCACAAGCCGCAAGAAATAAGCATCTGACTGTTCAAGCCTGACCAAAACTAGTCCCATATACCTGTCGTTAAACCACCAAAATAAAATGCATATAGCTTACTGAATTTTAAAAGCACTGGTAATGATGAAGGACAGAAGTGAACGGGACAAGCACTTCTCCTCTGTCCTTACTCGTGCATTCAAAGTTCAGTGTGCTAAACCAACTGGCCTAATAGACAAATTTTGTAAAGCGTCTAGCTTGTTGACTACGCATGACAATGCTAAGAAAGAGTGCACAGCTGAAAAGCATACACCAAAATATAAGACACCCACATGCATCATCATCAGCCTGATTGCGCCCACTGCAGGGCAAAGGCCTCTCCCATGTCTCTCCAATTGACCCTGTCCTTTTGGCAGTTGCGGCCACCGTATCCCAGCAAACTTCTTAATCTCATCCACCCACCTAACTTTCTGCCGCACCCTGCTACGCTTGCCTTCTCTTGGTATCCACTCCGTTCACCTCACTTCACTTCACTTTATTACCTTAAAGACCCCCAGTTAGGGGGTATTACATAAGGGGTGGGTACAAATAGAATTAAATTTTGTGTACAAAGATGTTATTCATTAAATATGGCGGTTATACAATTCAAAAATGAGAATGGACAGGTGGTTGCAGCGACGTCGTGTGGAAGGCCGTTCTAGTGTTTGGCTGAGCGAGGAAAGAATGATGCAGCAAACGTTGTGGTATGAGTCTGTGGACGGGAAACTTGCAGGGGATGACCAAGGCGGAGTGAAATACATGCTGGAGGGCTAATGTAGGGTGGAATACGCAATGAGCTGTAAAAAAACTTCTGAAATAAACACATACTGGCGATGCGACGACGAAAGGCAAGGTTTGTTAGGCTCAACTCCGCTTTTAAAGATGACATGCTGATATCATATGAATAACATGAATGAATGAATCTAGTGGCTCGGTTCTGTAGCGATTCTAGTGATGTTAACAAATAGATTTGGTTAGGGCTCCAAATGGGGGATGCATATTCTAGTTTTGTTCGAACCAGGGACTTGTAGGCAAGAAGCTTAACGTTTGGCGGTGCATGACGCAAATGACGTTTCAGGAAACCAAGGGTTTTGTTAGCTGATAATAGAATGTTAGTGACATGCGCATTCCAGCTTAGATCTTGGCTTAAGGTTACACCCAAGTATTTATAGGAGTTGGTTAATTGTACTGCGACGCCAGAGATTACCTAAGGGAATAAAAGGGCAGATATAACAATTACATGTAGAGGTGAAATTCGTTTCATGAGCGTCTAGTAAATTTTCGCAGCAGGACAAATGTTGCTCGATTTGGATGGTGACCTTTTTTTCCGTTTCTTTTTTTTCTTTCATTCTATAATCTGTGTTCCTTGAATAAAAATTTACAGATGCAAGTGAATGCTGGTGCCACGTCTTATTTATGCTGCTATAGCCAGTATAGACAAGTATCAACTTGCTAAACATTCAACACCGGTGAATAAATATATGTGCATGCTACCCCCACTGATGCAACAGCAAGCAGTTCTCAAAGTCACATTTCATAAGACATGAAATTTAGGTGCTTTCACCTTTCCACTGTCTGTCAGAGTACAAACACCCTGGACTGGTCGTGGTTCTGCTGGAGGCGGTCCAGCAGGCACTGCTGGAAGGTGTACTTCTGGAGATGACATCAGAGATGCCTCACCTCCTTCCAAAGCCGGCATGTCTGCACGCAATACGGCACAACACAAGCTTGATATTTACCTAGTAGAGATTAAGCCACAATTCAGACTAGTGCAGTAGGAACAACATTTCATACAATTTACGCTGAAATCAATACCCTCAGCCTCGAAGCATATCAAATAAATAATTAGATTATTCTTTTGTTATGCAGACATGAAATATGGAATCAATTTTATCCATACTTATGGCAAAACAGCTAGCTACCCCTTAGTACATGCGTTTAATGCATACCAAAGAAAAGCAAAATGCAGTTATTTCTGGTGGTGAACTTCATCATCCTGCCTATGCCCAAACCAGGTTAAAAGCACTACCCACTGACCCCCAATTTAGTATTGGGCCAGCTACAGCCATCCTACAGCCCACAGATTTCCTAATCTCGTCTGCAATGTTTACCTTTTTTTGGAATCTATTTCATAAGTAGTAATGGACCATTCACCACCTGTCCTCCATACCATATACTACCGCATTACTCTCTTCCTGTCTCTTAATGTTACACGCACTGCGCTGTCCTGAGGTTAATTTCAAGCCTTCTCAACATGGCTGCTGCCCGTACCGATGAATTTCCCATTAGCGTCATGAATAGTGATTTAAAAACAACATTCTCGTATGCTTCCTTTGGTTTCAATGACTGTTAGCTACCTTCCTATTTATGCTGTAACGAGCTCCTCATTTCTATACCCTTCCCTGTTCGTTCCGTCATTAGGTTATCCTTGCAGCTTGAAAAACGGGCTATAAACTTGCTGCGAACTGAAAAAAATGTGCCCAGTGGTAGGTTAAGGACTCTGAAACAATGTCACTGGCAATTACAGATAGTGGGCATGGTTTATTGGTTTACTGGGGTTTACTGGGGCCCAAGGCAACTCAGGCTATGAGGGACGCCGTAGTGGAGGGCTCCGGAAATTTCGACCACCTGGAGCTCTTTAACGTGCACTGACATCGCACAGTACACGGGCCTCTGGAATTTCTCCTCCATCGAAATTCGGCCGCCGCGGCCGGGATCGAACCTGCGTCTTTTGAGTCAGCAGCCGAGCGCCGTAATCACTGAGCCACCGCGGCAGGGCACAGATAATAGACATGATTCCGGAGTGCTGCTGATGACTTTCCATACCTTCCTCAGCTGATAAGCACGCATTGCGTACTTCAGATGACAGCAGCGTGGGCCCTTCCAGTGACAGGGTGGGGTGGCACTGTTGTGGTAACGGTGTCACCGCCCTTGGAGGGGTGTCTTCAGCGGCATTCTCAACGAGTGCAATGCTAGCCACATTGGTCACTTCAGCAGCTGTTCATTTTTCTTGTTTCATCATACTTTATCTTTTTGTTTTTGGTCTTTTTAGGTAATTTATCTAAGCTCCACTAAGAACATGAACATATGCAGCTAAAGTTCACATTTCCACTGTGATGCAGACGTTAGGATCATTAAAGCCATGGAGTAAGGGGAAACCTGCATTTCTACAACGAATGAGGAATGTAATAAACATGCAAAATTTTTAACACTTGCTTTCCCAAAAAGAAGTCCTTTTTATAATGCACTTGTGTATTTTTAACACACAGGAGCTTACAAGAAAAAAGTAATAACTTACAGGCTGTATCAAGCGGTATCCAGATTAAGAAGTAGGCATACTGCCCTACAAGACTAACCTGGAGCTGAGAGGCATTTCAGAAGCTGCTCCTGCAGCTTCATGTTTAACTGCCACAGCTTCGAATTTTCTTTCTTGAGGACTTCCAGCTCCTCTTTTAGCGCATTGCTTTCTCTGAGTGCCACAATGTCCTCATTGGCACTTCTTTTCGCAGCCATTCTCAACTTCTTCACCTTTTTCGTTGACTAGAATTAAAGCATAGGCATAACCAATAAAAATGCAGCAAATGTGTATCATGCACAAGTCATCATGCGCTTCGTATATAATCACCATACTGGCATTTGTTTGACCATTGCAAGGAGATTCACCCACTTGCCACAAGTACACTAGGCGTTTCCTCATCCATAACATGGTACTGTTGGCCGCAAAAGTTTGCAGGATCTGTGATGCGTGGCGGGGCGAAGCAAAACAACATTGCTGCGTGATCTGCCATAACAGAGCATAGTATCCAGGCTGATGTGAACCTCAACACCACGCTCTGTGATGGCAGATGGCACAGCAATGCAGTTTTGCAGATCCTGCAAGCTTTTGCGCTTGACAGTTCATGCTCCTGATACATGTTAGGAATAATAGCAATGCCAGGAGTGCATATGGCTGTATATATGACTGCATTAAGCCTAAGAACCTGCAGCAAGTTCCTGTCCAGAGGTCTCCTTGAAAAGATTCAGCAGTGCTTCGATGTGACTTTGAAGCTGGCATTGTCAATGTCAAGTCCTTCACGACTCTGAGCTAAAGCCGCTTCTTACTTGGTCGCTCTTTACAACAGCAACTTAAATGGTACATCAGAGCAAACAGCTATATCATACAATTCTTTGCATATGAATTTCCAAGTTTAGATGCATGAACTAAACAAATACCAGAAAAATGCACTACATCGCTCATATAAGCACATATAAGCTTTTCCTACAACTGCACGCTCTGTTTACCATGGCTGTGATTATACATGCGCCCGCATGGCAACATGCTGCTTGCTCTAAGACTTGCACATGTTTCAATAATTCAACACTAGCCAACACTTCCACAAAATATACAAAAGGAGTAAACATATTCAGAATGACCAGGGAGATAGCAAAGGGCCCAGCAGTGGCATCAATGAAAATTGCTTATACATGGGTTGCACCGAAATCATAGCTGTTGCCATGTTTGAGATTAGATGCATACCAGAAACCTGCAAATTTTTCTAATACATTTTTCATTACCTGCCCCAATCTGCACTGCAGAAGCTCTCTGTTAGACTCTGTATTGTGGCACCCATGACATCGCATGAAACCCATGTATACATACTACCAACATGACAATTCCTGAACGGAACATGCAGTTTCCAACACGCACATTTTCTGGTGGCCCCTGCCGCTTCAGTTTTGCACGCTGTGCCTTATCTGCTAAGAACATGTCCATATCTTCTTTGGACTCTGAAATGAATTTGTTGAAATAAATTTGAATGAACACTTGTTTCTCGTAGTAACGACCAGGCCACACAACACTCATGCTGATACATCTCAGTGCTCGCACTCATATGCTTGTGTTTTCACCAACTGTCCAGTGTCCACATAATTACACTCGCACGCTGCAGTGTTTTTCTCAAGCATCCACATAATTAATGTGCAGCCTGGTGGTACTGATCAGCTAACATTTTTAAAAGCAAGGAAAAGATGAGAAGACAACATTAGTGCAAGGAATGCAGCATATAAATAGCTGACATTGCTGTGCAGTGTATTTCATAATACTGCAACACCAGATAGGCAAATACTGCAAAGCTTTACAGTGTATGTAAACACACAGAATTAAAAATAAAACAGGTCTAACCATTCTGCCGTCTCCCCGAAACCACGGCAAATTAATGGGCACGGGATTTCGGCACATCAAACATGCAGTACACTTGGAGCGCACAAGCGATAAAAAGAAAGTGATAGAGGGCGAAAAATGTTCGAGAAACAACGCACACAACGTGTGGTTGGGCTAGTCGGTGCAGATTCGACAACATGAAAGAGAAAACAGCGCTGACACAGGACATGAAAGGGCACCCTTTGTTTTGAATCGTGTGCCCCGAGCAAACCCATGTGAGCAGAGAGGCGGCATATGCCTGCCGACATGTTTTGCAGCAATGGTTCATGGCACAGGGATAAAAAAAAAACTTTCATCAGGGTCTTCAGGACCGTTCTGCTTACCTGACATGTGGAGTACTTTGGCGTCGTAATACCCTCCACTGGTTCTTTCGTCGCCTTCCCAAAATACGCTGTAAATTTCCCCGGCGCTAAAATCGTCCACATCGGCCGGGCGGAACCCTTTCACATGACGAGATTTCGCGATTTTCTTTACATTGTCTCCAAGAATTTCACGTAGACGTAATACTATAGTGCCTAGAATATATTCTAGGCACTATAGTAATACTCCATTGATTTGTCCGGGCAGCCCCACTGGAGATTAACGCTGCCAAAACTTGGCCAAAACAAACGACGGAGTTCCACGCGCGAGCCTCCATGATGCGCCCACGTCGCCTAGGCTTGCCGGATAGCTCATTATTTAGGCTGCTAGAGGTGGCGCTGTAATCTCGTCAGATACGCAAAGAATTCCGTAAGACTTCTATCCGCGCACAAAACAGCATATTACGATATGTTCGCTCTGATTCTTTCTGTGATTTTAGGTTAACAGGTACTGTAAGACAATATCATCACCATTTCCCTTCATTATCTGGAAATGTCTAGAAAGACAGAACAAGGTCTACCTTGGACAGAAGCTTCACACGCTCCTGTCGGCCACCAACGCCCCGTGTGTCCGCTTCACGATTTCGGGTGAAATCAAACCGCAAAATAAGCTATTTAATGTATTGGTCACTTATTCGGCGATTGCTTCTTTGCCAGCTGGTGTTTCGTGATGAAAATGGAGACAGGGCGGACTTTCGTCTCGGGCGCCCATTTCAGCTTGAAAAGCACTTTTTCGGTTGAATTTCTTCCTGGAGTGACATTCTCTCCCTGGCACTGGGAGAGTTCGAGATGGGGTGAACTGGAAGTGTAAATTTTTCAGAAAAAATTATACCAGATGTACATGATTTCCGGTGAATGGCATTTTGCAGCTGGATATACTTGCGATTCTAGTTGGAATCGACCGGTTTCCAGGTGGATGGGCATGATTTCCAGATAAATAATCACGCTGATAACGGAATCTCAATCCCAGGCAGCCCAAAGCGCCACGTCCAGCGCGAATATTGAGAATAGTGGTCGCAGAATGAACACGTCGACCATATTTATAGGCCGCTGTGTAGGGCACTGCAAAAAATTCACTGCCAGCTTCACACCATCGAGTAATTATAGCAGTATATAGGCTGCAATGAACCAGAATGTATCACATATAGTTCTTGCTGTCACATTCGAAGCTATAGAAATCTCATAAAAAGGAACTGTGCGCATTATGCAACTCAAAATGTGGTGGAAATAATCCAGTTAGACTGAGAAAAGCTTCTTTGGTAAAAAAAAAGCTTCGCGATCATTTTATGCGAACAGCTAAGAATAATAAACCGTACGTATGACAAACCCAGAAACTCAGGCATGATTTAAGTAGAAATATGGCGCTCTCTAACCCCCCCCCCCCCCCCCCCCCCCCCCAGCCAATAAAAAAAGATTACGTAGGAAGGCCATGCCGAACTCCACTTTTTCGGCGAAAAATATCCAAGAAGTATACGCATGTGAAATGAGCCCTCGCTCGTAAATTACAGGCCCCTCAAATGGTGTTTCTTTCTGTGGTCGCTTAATTTTACTGCCCATGATATTTCTTCACTTTTACCAGTTAACAGCAACTGAAACAAAGATCTCAGTAAAGGAAGCCAAAATAAATGGTACAGGTCGCGGAAGCAAAAGGGATGGGCATCTCTGATTACAATTAAAGGAAAGCCGCTGTGGTGGTTACAGTAGTATATGCATCTAATTGTGTGCAATGCCTTGATTGTAATGATGCGCAAGACATTGCTGTACATGGATTATTCCGTGGTGTTCTCTTACGAGCGCTAAATAATTATAATCAAATTTCTTTCTCGTGCTATTTCGGTTTCAACAGCCTATAGCGATGGCTGTGACGCCAACGTGTGTTTATAGCTAACAAGGCAAGAGCGGGGCCTAAAGCTGGTCCTTCATAGTGCAGATATCGCGCTTACTGATACTGATAACTGTTGCTATTCTGTGCATGTGCTGTTTGTGTCAGTTGTCTTACACCGTGGTCTGCACTGTGCTTATGGTTCACAGGTCACGGGAGACATGAAAAAACTGCGATACGTTGATTAGTCGTTTTACTTCGCTACAATGCAGTCTGCTTCAAGAATCGGAATGACAACGAATGTAGAAGCAGAGATTATATTGTAGTTTTTTCATGTCTCGCGCTTCTTGACCTATAAGCCACTTTGACGGTACAGTCATCGTTCGGCTGTTAAAAACCGAAACCGAAACAGCATGACAAAACATTTCCCTGCTCACAGATCTACAGTATCTACCGCGAAGAAAGAAGAACTGTGAAAAACGGTCAGTTACGCTTGTATTAATGAAAAAAAAGGTATTGTTTTGAGAGTTCAGTGGTGCAAAGCGGCGGCGTGATGGTTACGTAACTGTGGAGGCCGAGACCGCGCGCCAATAGCGCAGTCTATTTTTCCATGGTGCGCTCCTTCGTGCCTCGCCTTCGTTGAGTGCGTCTGTTAATCATTGTCGCCTTTTTGGTACTCGGTTCGAAGGCTTTCTTTTACCAGCAGGCCGTGCACTTTATCGCAGCATGCCTCCTAAAAACGGTAACTTGCTTATTTTGAGCCCGGTGCGTCGTCAGCGAAAGTTCCGCGGCAAACCGTGTGGAGCCAGCGGCAAAGGGAACCGTCGAATGAAGTTTCACAGGTGAGCCGTTGCGCATGGCACGTTTCCAAATACGCCCGCTACCCCCCCAATTTCTCCCCGTACTCCTTGGGCTGTACCTTGGGCTTCTACGAAAAAAAATAAAAAATCGATGAGCAGAGGCAAGTAAGCCTGTTCCTAGCGTGTCGTGGGGCCCGCACCGAATCGAGGCGAGTGCATATTTGAGGGATGGGGGCGGATTTAACAGGCAGTGGTGAATAGGTGAGGCGTGTTTCCGAAGTGAATGCAAACAACCATGGAAGAATCGTCTGCCAGCTTTTTCCGGTTACAAATTTCTCCCATGCACTGCCTTCTGCATAGCAAATGCCCTGTATTCGTGTATCGTTTATTCGCTAATCTGTTTGTGCTGCGACATTGCGTATTGCACCGTAAGATCAGCGCGTGCTGTGTATGAACGCGTCCTGAGCGCAGAAAATGACAATTACGAAAGGTACGAGTGTTTTCTCGAGTGTATGCACGGCAGTCGGCTGTGTGCGCGAAATAGTTTAACGCGTTGGTCGTTATATGTTTTTTTTTTGCTGCATCACGAAGGCAACGAAGGCTGAGCTTGCACAATTTAGCAAACGATTGATGTATTTGCCTCAAAGCGTGTAAAAGCTGCCAGTGGGCTAGCACATACATGCAACCGTGCGCGCAGCGCGTCTCAACACGTCCCACTGCGTACGCATAGGAAGCATCCGACCGTTTACATTATTGTGGTTGTACTTCATGCGGGTACACGCTACGAAGCAGAACAGAGTCGACGTCTGGTTGGTCTTGCGATGATGCAATACAATCAGCGGTGTTGCAGTGGAAATAAATTAGTGTTAGAAGCGAATTAACACAGCGACTGCCGTGAAGCAAGCAAGCAGGGGGAGAAATTTGGAACCGGAAGTAGCTGTAGCAGACGACTTTTCCATGAGCCTCTGCGCTGACTCTGGAAACGCACTTCACCCATTGAAAGGGGACAATCTATCCCCCTCCACAAGCCTGAAATTTTGCATAGGAAAACTTAGCTTATCCCAATTTTCCGAAGAAAAAAAAATCTCCAAGCAGTACACAGTTCAAATGGTTTGCCCTCCCCCCCCCTTACACACACACACACACACACACACACACACACACACACACAGACACACACACAGACACACAGACACAGACACACACACACACACACACACACACACTGATGTACTACCCTACTGCCCTTTGCCCCAGAATGAATCTAAATTTTCGTGTAGATATTGAGGTGTTCAGAGGCAATTCTTGAATTCAAGCGAAGCCACATAGATATGTGCACGTAGACTTGCTGTGGTGACTATGTGTTTAGGTGCTTGGCAGTTGAGCCCTAAACTGCATGTTTGGTTTCTTGTGTGCCCTTTTGATAGTTTAAGGTTAGCTGCCTGTGAACCAGGCAGATGCGGTATTATGAGAAAATGTATTATTTTATTTGCCTATGTTTCCTGCCCACTCAGTTGTGCTAATGCTTGTTCTATGCATGGGCTCATGCCGCTGTTCAGCAACTCTCTTTTTAAAAATATTAGCATCTCTTGTTGTTGTCTGCCTTGTGTGACTGTTGTGAAATCATACTCAACGAAACTGGCAATGCTGAACAGTAAGGCGGCTTGTCGCACTTTCACTCTTGGTCCTACCTTTTTAACACTTTCCCATATAAAATTTAAAGGAGTGTAGATACCAAATTTTGGTTGCCTATGTTTTCTTGTTTGTAATGGTGCGTTAGACATTACTATACATGGAACACCGTGAGGTATGTGGCTACAGCTGCCAAATAATAATCAAATTTCATCTCTCACCTGATTCGGCTTCTGTTACAAAAGCAGTGTGATGGCTACGATGTCAGGTCAGTATAGGTCACATGGGGCATGAAGACAGCTGCAATATAATCGCTGCTGCTTCACTCATTGCGATTCTGCTGCTGTGGTGGCTCAGTTGTTATGGTTCTCGCCTGTTGACTTGAAAAGCGGGGGTTAAGTCCCAGCCACTATGATCACATTTCAGTGGAGTTGAAATGCTAGAGTCTCATGTGATGCGCGATGTCAGTACACATTCGAGAACCCCATGTGTGGGTGAAATTATCCGGAGCCCTCCACTTTGGGATCCCTCATAGCCGGGGTCACTTTAGGACGCCACAACTCCCATGAACCATGCACCAAACCCATTGCCATTCCAGCTCTTGCGGCAAGCTGTCTTTGGCATCACAGTGAATTAAAATTATGAAGCAGTGATTATGTTGCACTTTTTATTTGTGTCTCACGTGACTTATACTGACCTTTCACGTTGTAGCCATTACTTGACTGTTGAAGCTGAAACAGGTGAGATACGAAATTCGATTATAAATTATTTTGTGATTGTAGGTCAATGTCACATGGTGGTCCATGTATACTATCTCTTATGGATCATTATAAAGAAAAAAACATAAACCTGTGATGAAAATATTAAAATGTGAAGGGAATCGGAATGATGTTCATGCGGAATGATACCAACTCGGGGTATACATGAACAGGTTGCAGTCATTCACTTCGATACTGATGTTTTTTTCTTCTGTTGCTGATGTAGCCTTTCCAATGTTTTTTGTAGCAAGCTGAAGATGAGGTGCATGACAACGCCTCTCCAAGTCATTCCAACTTGGATGATGAGCCTTCAACCCTGCATCTTGATGACAGCATTTCTGATGCACAACTGCCAAGGCTTGATGAGGACACCAATGGGCTTGACAACCATGTGCTAGAGGACCCCGATGAAGACTTGTCGGAATTTATCAGAGTGAACTCCGAGTCTAGACTTCCACACAGAACACTACCCACCTGCAGGCGATGCTGCTTGTATTAACATTATTAACATTTGTTGTTGCTGCTGGCCTTCCTTGGACACAAGTGGACAGCTTGTTGAAGCTGTTGAATGCATTTCTTGGCCAGAACGTCTTCCCATCGACAAAATATGGCTTTAGGAAGTTATGGGATTTGCACAAATCAAGGATGGTGGAAGTCCATACATACTGCCTAACGTGTGAGTGCCTGACATCAAGCTGCGGCCTAGATTTCCAGCACTGCACTAATTGTGCAGCCACAATGACTATGGCACAGCTGGTGAAAAAAGGAAGCTTTTTCATAACTGTCGACCTCAAGCATCAGCTACAGTGTCTCTTAAAGAAGTTTGGGGATATAGTTGGCGCAAACCTCCAGAAACTGACAGCTGAAACTCATCAGGGAGCTTATAAGGATATCACAGATGGCCAACTGTACAGAAAGGTCCGCCGTGAAAGGAACATGAATTGGAGTGACCTGACTGTTACCGCTAACAGCGATGGATCGCCAGTATTTAATTCGAGCAAAGGGTCAGTCTGGCCAATTCAAGTAGTGCTTAATTAGCTCCCTCTTCCCTATCGTTGGAAGAACATCCTCATTGGCGTCATTTGGTTTGCCAAAGGTCACCCACCTACTCGCCTCTACTTGAAGACATTTGTTGAGAAATTCCACACTATGGGCAGCTTCACGTGGTCATTTGCCAGCAAAGTTGTGCAGTCAACAGTGAATGTGTTGTGCTTTTGTGTTGACTCGCCAGCTCGCGCTTCACTGCTGAATGCTAAGCAATACAACGGATACTATTGTTCTTGGTGCCTTCAAAAAGAAACGCTTGTTGATGGTAAGAATTGTTTCAGTCATATTACAAGCTTTGCCTCTTCTGCTTTCTGCACACTGTACAGCTCTAAGAACATAATTTTGTTGCTTAAATGCATTCACATGCAACAAGCAACATACTCGTATCCCATGTGGTTGGTGTCAACTGTTACCAGGTATAAAAATACTGGTTCATATCAGTTTGAACAAGGTTGTGTTCTAATACAAAAACAACTTGGTGTTGCAGCAACTTGGTGATGGAGGGCCATGATGATGACGTGACAATCTGTGCTTCCCCATAAAAGCAGTGAAAGAAATTTCACTTGGGAAGGATATGGGGGAGAGAGAGACTCGAAGATGGTATGGCAGAGAAAAGGATGGCAAAGTTGCTTGATTGTGACAGCTGTAACTCTGCTGCTTAGTCTTTTAAAGAAATTTTTCTATTCACATATTCCAGAGATGGAGCATGACAAGTGCCAGGGTATAGCAGTTTTCGACCATAGGGATCACAGGTCTTCTAAAACTCCTCATAAGTATTCTGAAACAAAAGGCTGTTGTGGGGTGCTTAGTTTACTCTCTAGCAGGCAGAATGACAAAGGACGGTCATTTTGCGCGTTGGTGAGCAGTCACATTTAGCTTTGTGTTTACTGTGAGAAATATGTGCAGATATGCACAGGGCACTTATTTCTAGCTACGAGGAGATTGGGTGCTGTTAATTATGTGAGCAAATGTCTGTGCGGTCTGTTTAAACTCTTGTGATAAGTTTATTGTCTGGTGATCCAAGACGTACGAGGTGTGAAGACTGGAATCACAGTTGTCACCTGTGGTGCACATGTATGGATTCAGAATGGAAAAAATTGTCACTTGGAAGTTCTATCTTACACAAGCACTCTTGTAAACGTTTGTACCTCTTCCTGCAGAAGCTATGCACATTAAAGGTCAGGAAGATTGACTGTGCAGGTCAGATTCCGTAGTGATCCTAATAATCCAGAGCTTTTCATTAGCATCTCCCGTAGCCTAGGTCTACCTCTTGGAAGTTGGGTTCTGCAGTGAAAAATAGGGCATGCAAGCTCCACATGTTGACCTATTACCCATTTACATATTCTGAGTGTAACATGAAAAGCCTAATTTTGTAAAATGGGCTTGTGCATTGATTAAAGGTAGATGTGGTACCATTGCATGTAGTTTAAGTTATTGTAGCATTTCATAACCATCACTTACATGTGCATTCATACTCTCCTCTCTGTTCTTTAGCATGTATTTCTTTGTTTATTATGCATAGTACTATGACAAATTTATCTGTCATTTCTTTTTTCAGGCACCCTGAAATATATCATGGAGGGGCGAGATATGGTCGAGCGATGCCATGACACTGTACAGTACAATGAAACTTGCAGCCAGGCGAGACCGTCCTGTGGATGGTATGAAGGGCTTGTCAGCCGTCGCAACCCTCAGCACATTGGACCTGTCGTGGGGCTTTCCACCGGACTACATGCACTGCGTACTGGAAGGTGTCACATCGCACCAAATGGAACTTTGGCTGTGTTCACCAGGAAGTGCCTGGCACATTGGGAATCATGTGAGGGAGTTGAATGACCGCCTGTTGAAAATTCGGCCACCAATTTCACCAGATTGCCAAGACTGGTAACTGAGCGCTCGTTTTGGAAAGCTACAGAGTGGAGATATTGCCTTCTTTATTACAGTGCACCTTGCCTCTTCAATATGCTCCCGCAGAGATATTTGACGCATTTCTGCCTTCTTGCACAGAGTTTATTTTTACTCTTACAAGCAAGTGTTGAAGAGACAGATATTTTTTGTGCCAAAAGGCTTCTTGTGCAGTTTGTTGAGCAGATGCCAATTCTCTATGGTGAACACACCCTGACATTCAATGTGCACCAACTTGTGCACCTTGCAAAATCTGTGCGCATGACTGGGCCACTGTGGGCAACCTCTACCTTCCCATTTGAAGGAGGGAATGGTGACATTCTCAAGCTGGTTTCTGCAGCGAAAGGTGTTCCACATCAAATAGCAGAGCGCTTCATCATGCGAGAGGTGCAGAAGTCCCTGAAGCGTCTGGTGCTACTGCCATCCTACCTGAACAAGCAGCAAAAGCTGATCTCGGGGAAGCAAGGCAATAAGCTCCAGTTAGGAGTATTAGGTTCGCCATTGCAGCCTGGCAGTCTTGAATGCCGTATTCTGGATTTGATCAGCCAGGCCATTGGTGCTGTGCCCAGTATGAGTGAATACCTCAGAGCACGTATTAAAGGGTTCACTGTACATAGTGCCAATTACAACAGGACCGAGAAAACGTGCTCTGAATATATTCTAACAGATGATGGCAAGTTCTTGCGAGTGATCAAAATCTTTTTAGTGGAAAACAGTATCTTCTTACTCTGCCAAGAACTAATTACCGAGGAAAGCTTTATGCCTTTCATGTTCACTGCTGAACACCCTCCGACTGATGTTGGGTTGTGCCTAATTTGTGAGCAGAAAGTTATTTCACCTTGTGTGCTTGTGGCACAGAGCGACCAGTCACATATTGTGAAGGTGCCAAATCTCTATGAAAGTGATTAGGAACAGATGCCAGGGACAAATTTAAATTGGCTTATAGCCAATCCCTGCGATGCTGCGTATGACCAGAAGTTTTCTATGTTGTCTGTCTAGAGCCCAAATTATGCATGCTGAAGGACACTGTTCCCACACTGTTTTTTTTGCACAGTCCATTTTATTTGTTTGTAGTCTTATGTTTTAAAGCATTGGGTCGATGCTTCTTTGAAAGGGGAGAAATTCTGTTAACCTTTGTAGTGTTTCTTTATTCTTCAGTGTTGCCGGTGCGCCGCTTTATTGCTTTGGCTGTGATGCAAGACGCGACCAGATTTATCTCGATTGATCGCATCCAGGCGGAGCCGCTTCTACGTTATTCCAGAATGTTCTAGTAACTTTGCACGCTTTATCTCGAAAGTTCGCTATCAGCTTTAAATTCAGCATGGCCAAGAGCGGCAGGCATTCTGTCCGACCGCAGAGTTCGCCTGTTGCTACGCCGCCGCGGAGTCATTCAGTTCTTTGCTTGTGCAAGTCAGCACAAAAAGAGTTTCGGTTAGAAGCAATTTTCGCTGTCTTCTTGCTCTCCGTACTGCAGTCACCACTCTGTGACAATATTTGCCTCAGTTGTATGGAAGGTGTGCACCTTTTGCTGCATATGTCATTTGAAGTTTATTTCCTTGTGCTGTTCTCGATTATTGTGAAACATCTCTGCATCTCTGTGTTGCACTGTTATAGGTCATTGTATATAGAAGAGGCATTCTGTCTAATGTCCAGTGTGTAGTTTTGTTTGTAATTACTAAAGTTGAGTGTGGCTTGTAATTGCATTTTTCATATGCCATATTTGGCCTAAGGTTCAAATGTGCGTGTTTTGGTTTGTTATGTGAGATTGTTAGTTTGTTATCTGAGGTTTGTTAAAATAGTGCTTCATTTGTAGTGTAAATAAAGAATTATGATGTTTGATATATAATTTTCACACGTTTATGAAAACATGTTAGGAGGTTACCTTAATTATCATTCTACTCAACATTGTTTCACAGAGGCGATTAGATCTAGAAGGGCGACGTTCTGCTGCATACGTTCAGCTTGAATTGGTATGTTGAGGCATTTGCATCAGCACACAACATCCAGTGAAGCAAAGTAAGGGAATGCTTAAGCATGAAACACTTCTGCCCTTCGCTTTACCTGAAAAATGGTTGGTATAGTTCTATACTGCACTTTGTGATCAGTGCGACGCGCGTTAGACAAGAAGTCCAGATTAGGATGGATGCACTCTGCCAATATTTGTCTTTGCTGTGTATGCCCCCAAACTGAAGTAAACTAAATTAGGTACTGCAGTGTAGTTGTATACGTTTACAACAGCACACTAACTTCCTGTGTGTGTCAGCCAGAATGTGGTTCATTGGTGTCCAAACCTTAATGCCTATTCAAAGTGTTTTGCATGCCAAAATTAACCAATCCACTCTTAAGTGCAATTGACGACCAAAACAGTGTGCACACCACAACCCATGCAGTCTGGTGTATGCACTACAGCACACTAACACTGCACGCTGTGGGTACCAAAATACACCAATCAAGTGTGGTGTGCATGCTAGAACACACCAACGCTTTCTGGTGTGCACGCTACAACACGCCAACCCGTTGTGGTGTGCCCGCTGCAGCACACCAACCCAGTCTGGTGTGCACACTGCAACACAGCAGCCCAGTCTGGCGTGCACGCTGCAACACACCAACCCAGTCTGGTGTGCACACTACAACACACCAGCCCAGTCTGGTGTGCGCACTACGACACACCAAACCGGGCTGGTGTGCACACTAAGACACACCAAACCGGGCTGGTGTGCACGTTACAACACACCAAAACGATCTGGTGTGCACACTACAACACACCAGCCCGGTCTGGTGTTAACATCAGAACACACTACAGAAGCTGGTGTTCACACTAGGAAACACCAGAACACACCAAGCCATCCTGGTGTATTTTTCAACTGGGTTACTGTGATCGCCACAACATGGTCGCCACAACCCTGCCACAAACAAGTTGTGGCGTGGCTTTGCCGATCGCGTTGTGGGACAATTTTGCATGGCACCACGCCCGTCAGGATGAAGCAGCAGCGAGGTAGAGCTTACGCCTTGGCGAACCGACAGCAGGCGAAAGTTGAGAAGCGGCAAACATCTTTTACAGTGGCGTCATAGTCATTATTATTAGCCGCTCCTAAGTTATGAATAAAAAAAAAATTCACCCGCATGATTTATAAAGTTCCCACATCAACACGTGAGCATTTTAATGAATTTGAAAAACTCTTCAGCTTCCCTTTAAGTGTTAGCTGTGCTGTGGGAGGAGAACGAGGTTTCATTTGAAGTTGACGTTGATCTCCTAGTCGCCGTCCAGGGCTAGAAAAAGCCGAGACAAAGAAACAAAACCAAGATGCCAAGGAAACGAGTGGACAAATGTGTGTGGACTGAAAACGCCCACAAGGTGCGTTACTGACAGTAGAGCGCGCACACACACACATACAAAGATGACAGAAATGTCTTCTAATCTCCCCGTAATAGGTAAGCCATTACAGGGCCACATCACTCAGCCTCAGGTACTGCACCATGATACGCCAGCAGTCTGCATTGAGTCCATCCAGCTGTATGCTGCTGTCGCCCTCGCAGACAACCGCCACGCATGTGATACGAGCGAAGACCACGTATATAGTTTTGCTGCAGATTCATGTCTACGGACACCTGGAGTCCAGATTTTATGGGTAGCACCACCAGGTGTCCCCACAACGATGCCGCACCTAGAGTTACTGTAGCACCACACTATTCCTCGAACGCAGTTGCGCACTGTTGTTCGGCAGACCTTGCTGGCTCTCCATCGATGCTCGGCACGAACTGTGCTGCCTTGTTGAGCAGGCCCTGGTTGTGTGCCTTCGCATTGTCCATGGCTGCATTAGCCTGCACCACGTCTTTCCAGGCAGAACACCTGACACTCATCCTTGACAGGAAGACATTCATGGTCACCATCTTGTGAAGCACACTGAGGACTGTGTTCTGCACCACGTCTTTCCAGGCAGAACACCTGACGCTTATCCTTGACAGGAAGACATTCGTGGTCGCCATCTTGTGAAGCACACCGAGGGCTGCGTTCGACGTGTTGGCAATGCTCGATGTGCAGCTCAACCAGGCTTCTCCTGCAGTGGGAAACCAGGACAGACAGCGCCTCAGCAGTCTTGAAGGTCAGTCGAGTGATGACCAGCGAAAGCTTCCTCATGTGTGGGTAAAGTGCCAGGGCGTCAAAGACCTTGTTCAAAAGTGGGGCAGTCTCCGTTTTCATGATAAGACTCCAGCCTGAGCAGCTCAAGGATGGGATTTCCTTGCTGTGTAATAAGCGACCTGCTGCTGATTTTTGGCAGAACGAGGCTCCTCGGGGTGGTGTTGACAGGAAGTGCCGCGCACAATCAGCTGAGGATTTCTGTTTATGCATGTTGAGACGCTCCAAAGTGCCGTTCACAGATAGTGCTTTGGCAATATACTTCGCTCCTCTGATATCAAAACTGCAGTTCAGCAGCGAATATATACTTGCACTGAGCGATGCCCCAGTCAAGAACGGTGCTAGTGCCTATGCCATTGTGCCATCAATGGATGTTTCTTCAAGTGCCAGATGCTAAGTGCTGGAATGCCTCGTAATGCAGCAAATAGATCAAACGACGGAGGCACACTCTCCCTCCACTTCTGAGCCTGAAGTCAGCGGCGGGGATGCAGTACGATGCGTTTCAGGTTTGGCGCTGGTCCACTGACAGAAGGAGACATGGAGAGCCGGTCGATGTGGACTCGGTCGTACACCCGGACTTCGTGGATGCCACGGTGTTGTCTAGGCAGCCAAGATGAGGAACGCACCATCGTTCACAGTGCTGCAACCACCGTATCTGGCCCCGTAATCGTCCCTGTCGTCATATGAGCGCAGGCAGAGTAACTCTGTCAAGACCAGCCGCGTAGCTCGCAATGCCCTGTTCCACGAATCTAGCTGGTCGATGAACCAGCATCCTAGAAACGCGTCTACCGAGCAGGAGCGCACGGTGGTATGGCCCCGTAACAAAGGCGCCAGGCTCCTGCACCAAGGGTAGTGGCGCTCGTCGTCGCTCATGCTGGCGTCCGAGGTTCAACTAGTCCGAAAAAGTTCTTTTGGTGCCGTAATATCGGAGAAAGAAGGCCTGTTTCCGCACGAGGGTTCGGTACTCACGCTGCCGTGCTCTAGGCGTGGGTGGTCGTTCCGGGAGCACGGTCCTTCCTTTCTGCCCTGATCTCGTCGGCACCGGTTCCGCTGATAGCATACGATGTGATCTACCGGGGGGCCTGCTCCGAAGGCAGATCCGGCAGAGCATTCGGAAAAGCAGCCGAGCGAGAGCGCACGAGAGCCAGCAATGCCAATGGGTCCTGGCAGTCCTGGCTTCGTCTTCTTCTAAGTAGATTATGATGGTTAGTTGGTTTGTTTGTTGAAGTCAACAAATCTGAATTCCTTTTTATTTATTCACTTACTGCTATAGTTTTTATTACGGCTATTATAATTTGTATTGATTTTTATTTCATTTTTTTACGTTTTAAGTTTCTGTCAGTCGCCGCCTGTGTCTTGGCCAATACCCCGCCGTGGATACGCGCGCCATTATCTTCTTGAGGACAACAACAAAATTACGAGGAACTTTAGCGGCTAAACTGGTGACAAGCGAAAGCCTGAGTCCTGCATTCTGCTACGCGATTGTTCACTTCACATTCTGTGGGTGCATTAATTAACTGCCAATTAATGACGCTTAATATTTGCCTTTAGGAGTGGAACGCGACTGCTTGTTGTAACGCTGCTAGGAAGTCCACGGAACGCCACCACCCGTTCGGCGCGATATGTTGCCCTTTGAACGCGCAACGCTTTTTGAGGAAAGGAAATGGCGCTGTAAATCTCAGTCATCTCGGTGGACACCTGAACCGCACCGTAGAGGAAGAAAGGAAGTGGAGTGAAAGAAGAGAAAGGGGCCGTAATGAAGAAAATGAAAATTTTATTTGAGGAAAGGAAACTACGCAGTAACTGTCTCACATATATCGGTGGACACCAGTTGAAAATTGTATTTGAGGAAAGGAAATTGCGCATTGATTGATTGACTGTAAAACATTTTATTCGCCGGAAAGAGCTTGGTAAGAGGTCGCGTTAAGTGGTCGAGAGTACGCAGCCCTCGACGACTTTGTCTGTCCTCGCTTCGGCGAGCGCGGCTTCCGCCGCTTATCTGGTTTTTTAGCAGCGTCCGCTCCGGCGGACGCAGTTGTTGCTGCGACGCGCGCATTTTCTTTCCTTTTTCTCTTTCCTCTGATCTTTTAACTCTCCTCTATCTGCACGTGGCAGCGGTGGTGGCTTGGCTCGAGCCAGTAGGCAGGCCTGTGCAATTTCCTTTTCATCCTTCTCTCAGTCACAACAACACCATAATCACTTCACGCGATCTGCTCCAGCACTATCGTCTTTCTCGCCAACTCTATCCAGATCCGCACCAAGAACTTACAAAGACAGAGGCCGTCGCATGGTGCCAACTCCAGACGGACACTTTCCCCAATCCCAAAAGATTCCATAATATATTTCCTGAACGGTATATGCCGATGTGTAAACACTGCAATATCCCAGCAGACCTTCTTCATATGGTCTGGACTTGTCCACGACAACACATGCCAACACCCACACAACATACCTGGGAGGCTCGTCTACGCAGCTCTACCCTAGACGACCAACGAACGCTCATCGGTCTCGCTCTAGAGGTTGCCAGATTCCAAGGAGTCTTGGCCGACCCCTAGATCTGGGCCTTCGGCCCCTTGACTTGACCGACCGACCGACCGACCGACCGACCGACTGACCAATCACAACAATAACAACAACAACACAACAGCCCACTCCACCGCCAAAACTTGCGTTCTGGGGTTAGAGCTAGCCAGCACGGTCTCCCACCGCTGCAACCACCATTTTGCAGTAACTGTCTCACATATTTCGTTGGAATTCGCGCGCAGTGACGTCACGACCAATCTGAAACGCGGACAAATTTGCTAACATGTCTCTTGGTCACAACAGTATGAGCCATTAAAGGCTTTCGCCATAATACCAAGAGGGAAAGGAAGGTAAAGAGAAGATTAAAACGAGCACATTGTAGTTCGCACCAGTAGCCCCACCTATCGGCTGCCATGGTTGTATATCGTGCGGGCTGCAGCAGCCTCTGTACTAGGCTAACTGCTCGTCACGCTCCGTTGTCACCTGTGTTTGGTACTTAAAGGTTGGCTGTATTACTGGTACCATTGTTTTAGCCTGTCATCAAAGCTTATGACGCGCCTTTCGCAAATGTCCTTGCTTGCAGAAACAACCTCTCTGCTCTGCACTTTCTTCTTTCACCTCTTTGTGAGATCTCTCAAATACAAATTAATCAAGAACGAGGTTGAAACCGGCTGCATTGTTAAAACTCTAATTTTTTCTTCATCCATTGTTTCCTGCGTTTCAAATGTGCGTCTCTACTCAATAAGCAGGACCACACTAAGCCGACGAGCTTGCCAGGAACACTCTGCGCAGAAACAGCCATTGCAAAAATTTTCCTTCTCACCTTTTTCTTCGCATGTGCTTTCCGGCGCTTTGTGTACAACTACTGTAAAGAATGCACAGTACACCAAGTTTACTTCGTGTTCTCCTCTCCCCGAAGCTCCGTCTAGTGTCAGAGGCGTAGTAGTATAGTATAGTGGATTATTAAAAAAATATTAAGAGGAAGGAAAAGATGTTTCTGTCTGCGGCAGCTTCTACCTAATAACTTCAGCACCTGAACTGCGGTCGCTGGAAATGAAAGGGAAATAATATAGAGTGAAGCTAGAGCAACCTCTCCCGCTTCAGTCAAAAAGGAGAGGAAAAGGATAGCGGGAAGTACAAAGGGCAGCGATAGCGGGAAAGGACAGTAGAGAGCTACGTGTACACAGCTCCACTACGTGTGCCAGCGGAAGTCTCGATGGTCCGCGTATTGTAGCGAAAGCTACACTAGGATAGCTAACACATATTTCGCCGTGAACCTCCGAATGACCTTGAAACGACCTTGAGATAAGTAATGGTTGGATATCTGCCTTACCATGTGTGGTCCACCTTGGTGCTGCACCACTTGACCTTGACCTTTGATCTTTCAAGTTGTCGGGAGAGGGCGGCAAGCAGCCACGTGGTAATCACGTGGTGTCACGTGATTATATTTACAGTTGTGACGTCAGGGTATGGGGTATGTAAACCGGAGCTGTGCGCTCTGCTTTCGCTACGTGAAAACTCGGCTCAGCAGAATTGAACCTCTGCCTTTTTTTTGGCAAAGCGCTAGTCTGGAACGTAAGTAGCCAGGGGCCGAATCCACGAGGGGTTCGCTTTGGAAACGCCTCGCTTTACCGCAGCGTCTTTCTGATGTAGCCGTGGGTGGAGCTAGGAATGCGGTACGGAGAAGGCAGCAGCAATTCCAATGCGTTTTGAAATGCTAAGGCCTTTGCTACAGTAACGTGAGCTAATTAATAAACGATATCATACTCGATGAGAAAGGTTTTCTCTTGAGAAGTTTTGTTTCTGGTTTTTCGCGTTCGCGAGTGAGTGCCAATTTTAAACATGTGCGGGAAGCCTGTGGCACGGCGCAACTTTCGGTGGTTAAAGTCTGATTTGTGACTGAGTGGAATCGGAGAGGTCGCTAATATAAATGAGGAAAAGCAGAGGACCTAGTATGGAGCCTTGAGGAAATCCGGATTCACTAACTGTAACGTATTGAAAAAACAAAAAACACGCTATCTATTTCACAAGATTAGTATATCTAGATTTAGTTTACTAAGCTTGAAAAAATGTGGTTTATGTGACACAGTATCAAATGCCTTCGGAAAATCGATAAAAATGCAAACCACATATGATAGAAAATCCAAAATGGAAAACAAATCTTTGGTAAAAGCGAGCAGTTCAGTTCCGCAGGAATTGATATTTGCGATAACCGTGCTGATTTGGTGTGAACAGAACAGATTCAAGATGAGACATTAGGCTAGAATATATTGTGTTCAAGCAACTTTGCACGACACGTTACCAGGCATGCGACACAGCTGGCGAAGGGAGCGGAGGCGAGCGCAACGACGAGGCGCGCGGTGTGACGTCATGCCAGATGGCGCTGCGAGCGCGCGGCGTCCGCCAGCTGCGGCGGTTGCTGTTGCTAGGCAACGGCCCAAGCTCGGTCTCTGTGCCTCCTCGGAGCACCGCCACAGCGAAATCGCGAATTCGTGGCCAATGTAGCTTTCGCTACAAAGGCCTACAGCAGTAGATGAATGCATGAACTCGATACGCTGGCCAAGCTGCGTCTGCAGGCTCGAAATGCTGGACAAATGGCTTCGTTGCGGAGCAAGCTCTTTCAGCTTGCCGCAACAATAATAAAATTAGACGAAAAAAATTGGTTTTTGAGGAAAGGAAATGATGCAGTAACTGTCTCACATATCTCGGTGGACACCCGTCATCCGTTTGTAGAGGAAAGGAGGAAGTGGGAGCGAAAGAAGAAAAAGAAAGAGGGGCCGTAATGAAGGAAATGAAAATTGTATTTGAGGAAAGGAAATTGCGCAGTAACTGTCTCACACTCGCTCCTCGCGCATGCGCAGTTGGGGCTCTCCGGGGCTCCGCGAAAGCGCTCACACCTAGCGTAGTGTTGCTTCCGCAACAAAATCTGCGCAGAAAGCAAAATCTGCAGCGGCCGGCGTGCTGACACGATACCTCGCGTGGCATTTGGTGTTAGTAAAACCTTGGCAAAGAGCAAAAAAAAAAATAATTAAAAAGCGAGATGCTGAAACGCGCCTGGTTCCTGCACGCATTGTAGTGTCCTCGCAAATTGCACAACGTAGTGCAACAGTGCATTTCCATTTCACATTTCAAATGGAGTGCAGCCGTTTTAACCCAACGCTGGGCAGCGGTCTCGTTTTCTCTACTGAGCAAACGTGGCGGGCCTAGTTCTCGGAGCGCCAAGAGATGGCGCTGCGCATTTCGCATATCGTACCCTACTCTTATCGTGTGTTGGGTACTCTGGTGTGATCCCAAAGAAACCACTCTCACCGAAAACGGCACTTTTATAAGCTAGTAAATGCCAGAAAACAAAAGAGAGGTGTCGCCATCAGTGGCCGATTTCGCAACTAAAGCGCATGCGTCGACTATTTAGGTGCGCATCCCATAGGCTACGCTGCACCGCTATTCACTTCGAAACGTTGTCAAGCCGTCTTTTTCGGAAATGACGTCATGAGTTTGAGCCGACTGGCAAGATGATATTTAAATCTAATTTTCTCGTCGTTAAATACGTCTTTTCATCATCATCATCATCATCATTTATTTACCCTTAAGGGCCCCAGGGGGCATTACTTAGGGGGGGGGGGGGGGGGGGGGGGCGAATAGTAATCAAGTCACAAAGAACAAAGTTGGAACATAAACTTAAGACACATGTAGATACAGCTGTGAACACTTCAAAAAAAAAAAAAACAAGCGAGTAAGTAGGTAAACAAAAGAAAAAGAAAGAAAAAAAGAGGAGAAAAAAGAAAAAGAAAAAGGGCCTTCAACAGGAATTATTTGGGGAATAAATCAATTAACATTGCTGTCGGACAGGCGAGAAAAAAGCCAGAAAATCAATTTTTATAGAGAACGGTAATTGGATGAAGTTGTCCAAGAGTGACTATCTTACACCGTGCCTCAAATACTTTCAATCTAACGATTACGCCCTTACAAGCGTGCTTTACCTTCAAAACATGTGTGTGAGAGAAAGCCAACCTAACGAGAGGAACTAAAGATTAGGATTGGCGTAGTACCGAAAAACAAGACACTTTTACGGCTTATAGAAGTGGTAGTGTTGACAGAATGAATGGATGAATTAATAAAAAACTTTATTGTTACCAGGGTTCTCTCAGCGTAGGGGGTGTCCTCAGTCCAGGGCCCCAGCGGCCTTTGCAGTCTTGCGAGCCCTGTCAATCAGCTTGAGCTGCTCTTCAGCTGCAATCAGCTGGACAGCGCAGCCTCCCACTGCTCCGGTGTTGGTGTGTTGTTTATCGACGCTGCCTGCATTTTCTGACAGGCCCATGTAATGGGGTAAAGAGTTGGGTGTTCACCGAATGGCGGGCATTTGTTGTCATATGTGGAAGGATAGATTTAGCTGAGTAAACTCAGATTGGGGTATGTATTAGTCTGCAGTTGTCTCCAGGCAACCGACTGCTGTCTACTAAGGTCTTTGTGGGGAGGGAGGTAGGTCCTCCTGAGGGCTCGTTGGTGTTCTAAGATGGCTCCATACCGTCTAGTGACTGTTTCCAGTTCCCCTTCGGTGCGCGCCTCCCGATTGGCGTATGCTCGGGCGTTGGCGTCCGCGCGTTGGTTCCCTTTGACAGCCTCATGGCGTGGTGTCCACGTGATGAAGCATCTCGTAAAGGTGATTGTCCTCGCCTTGAGTATGTGAATGGCTGCAGTGGATATGCGTCCACTGCTGTACCTTCTGCACGCCGCTTGCGAGTCTGTAATGATGTGTGCATGGGGCTCGTCATCCTGCTGGGTGATGGCGTGTGCAACTGCTGCTTCCTCAGCCTCGATCGAGGATGTTGGTTTTTATCGAAGTGCAGTTGATCTCCCCGAGCTGGTGATCCACCACGGTGGCTACCGAGCCGTATCGGTAGCGACATGCAGAGAGAGGAAAGGAATGTAATTGTCACCATATTCAAGGCTTGAAACTAGCATACGAACGATTTTCAATCAAATACGGCCACATTTTCTCCTCACTACTTCTCCACTATCACCGTGTCCACTATGCAGTTGGTGTCTCGGCGCTCCAGCGATGCACAGATTAACTTACAGTGGTAACTTACAGCGGAACTTACAGGGGAAGAATGGAGGGCTTCTGGACGTTGTTGGAGAAACCAAAACCCACGTCCTTGAGGAAGATAACCAGGGCATCGGCTCGGTGCTTCCTTGAAGCCGCGAGGCAACCGCTCTACAACGCGGCCACCTTCGCCGAGCAGGGCGTAGCCTGGTGGTCGCCGATGACCAGCTGGTCTTGCCGCTGTAACGCCATGGTCCTGCACCACAGAACAGCCTTGCACAGGTACACGTGTTTTTTGCAGCAGAAGCAAGCATCGATCTCTCAGGTGCCCGGACCCGTCGTCGACCTTAGCCCAAATTTGTCGCCCGCCTAACGGGAAAGCCTTGTCGACCTGATAGGTCAGTTTCCGGACTGTTTCTCTTCAACATCTCGGGTCAGTCAAATGCCTTTGACCAAACGTCGCATTAACGGAAGAAGCTGTTCGCCTGATCGGTCAGAACCGTTACCGTTTGACTCCAGAAGAACGTGAAGCGATCCAACGACAAGTCGCACACATTCTCAGAAGTCGAAAGTGCACTATAGAAGTCGACGAGAGGTGTCGGCACAAAACGGCATTTTTTACGCTGGATTAGCTTTTCAAATTTGAAGGAACCCAGAAATGATTTAGAGGGGCACATTCTAGTGGAACAGATCTGTAGAGGTGGTCTTTGTGGGTATTCGAGACAAATTTGAAAGCTCTGCGTAGACCCTACAATTTAGTTTTTAAAAATCGCTGCTCTTACTTGTTTGCAACCGATTAGGGCGACACACCTCAACGCGCGTCTCCTTCTCCGATGACGTCAGTGGGCAGATATGGTGAGCGTTGTGGCCGGCCCTTCTGCCCACTGACGTGATCGGGTTAGGGGAGATGCAATGAGGTGTGTCGCCCTAATCGGTTGCGAGCTAATGCGAGCAGCGATATTTTAAAAAAAATATTTATAAATTATAGGGCCCACGCAGAGTTTTCACATTTGACTCCAATACTCATAAAGAACATCTCTATAGATCTGTTGCACTAGAATATGCCCATCAAGATAATTTCAGGGTTCCTTTAAAGTTTTGCCGTTTAGTTTGTGCTTAGCGTCAGCAACTTTTCAAAGATTAATGGACACTGTGCTGTCGGCACTCAAGTGGCAAAAGTGTCTGGTGTACCTTGATGATATTGTTACGCCACGTAGTGGCTCACAACAGTTTGTGTTCTCAACCACTTTCGAGGAGCACCTGAGACGTTTGGTTTCTGTGTTTCAGGTCATAAAACACTGAAATCTGATAAGTGCCATATTGGTTACCAGCAGCTTCAACTCTATATAATAATGACGTTAGTCAACACTGTGTTCAATCCGATCCCGAGAAGTTCGCAGCAATCGCCAAGTTCCCTACGCCTACGGACAAGAAGACGTTATACGGTGCTTCCCGCGACTTTGCACCTATTGTCACCGATTTATTGTTGGCTTCTCCCGCAGTACCTAGCCCTTAACATCACTGACATGCGACAACGCTGAATGCGATGAAGAGCAAGAAAGAGCATTCAAAGACCTGCAGTCACGCCTCCAGAGCGGCCGCCTGTCCTGGAGCACTTTGATGAAGACATCCCTACGCTGCTACGCACGGATGCAAGCTTTGTGAGTTTAGGCGCTGTGCTTGTGCAACTTAAGGACGGTGCGGAAAAAGTAATCGTATAAACCAGCAAATCTCTGTCGTCCAAGGTAGTCGACTACTTAGCCACAGAGAAAGAATGCCTTGCAGTGGTATGGGTGGTTATGAAGTTGCGCCCCTACTTGTACCGCCACCCCTTTCCCGTTATTAGCGGCCATCACTCCCTCTGCTGGCTTACGAACTTGAAAGACCTACTTGGCAGACTCGCGCGTTGGGGGCTTCGGCTCCAACAGGTTGGCGTGACGGTAGTTTACTAATCTGGGAAGAAGCATACGGACGCCGACTGCCTTTCACGAGCGGCAGTCGAACCTGCCACCATGGCAAATGAAGACACGACATTTTAGGACTTCTAGATGCAACAACTACTTCGCATCAGCAACGAGAGGACCATTAGTTGCTCCCTCTTAAAGGTGCACTGAAGAGGAATCTGAACTTGTCTTTTTGCCGCGGGAACTCGATCTACACGTTCCCAGCATTCTTAGAAACTGCGACTTATTGCCCTGTATGGCCGATTTCCCAAATTAAATCGAATTAACGGCCGGCTCCCGCCCTTTTTTTTTTGAATTCTGCCTCGTACGGTGGGCGGAGTCGACCAACGCGTGGAGTGCCTTTCACCCAGTCCCGTGGCGGCTTGCCGCTCTGCCATCGGCGGAGTAATACGTAGTAGTCCGTAGTAGCAAATAGTCCGCGCGTATTTTTATTTCTTCGGGCTTATTTTGCGGCTATATTATCTGCGAATGAAACTATTTATTCATGGAAACCTAAAAAAACAAAATAAAGCGAAAGCAAAGCCTCCACGGAGCTGGCTGAAAGGAACTTCACGCGTTGGTCGACTCCGCCCATCGTACGAGGCAGAATTCAAAAAAAGGGCGGGAGCCGGACGTTAATTCAATTTAATTAGGGAAATCGGCCATAGAGGGCAATAAGTTGCAGTTTCTAAGAATGCTAGGAACGTGTAGATCGAGTTCCCGCGGCAAAAAGACAAGTTCAGAATCCTCTTCAGTGCACCTTTAATGGCTTCTTAGAAAATCCAACACCGTTTGTGCCTAAGACCTTTGCACGAGGACTGTCATCATCTTCGCGGTGACGTTCTTTACAGGAAAGAACAAAAAGTTGACAGGCGATTACTATAGACAGTAATGCGAAATTTGAACGCAGTTCTTCACACGCCACCTGCCACATCTGGAAGGTGGCGCGTTACGCTGCTAGCCACCCTCCGGGATCTTCCCGTGGCGGCCACCTTCCTGATGTCCGTTCCTCCGCTCACGCCGTGGCAGGTGGCGTTTCGCTCTGCTACTGCCCGCCAACGCGCCACCTGTAGCATATCACCTGTCAGCCTGTCAGGTGGTGTGTTACGCCGACGACAACTACGACGCGGAACGCAGGAACGGGCGCCTAAGAACGGCGCTCTAAAACTTCATTTCCGAAGGAAGCAACCACACACTTGTAGTCCCAAAGACCCTGCGAAAATAAATCTTTCAAAAATGCTACGACGAGGCAACCGCCGGCCACCAAGGCTACACCCGCACATTGGCACCTTTGCTAAGATCAAGCATGGGTAGTATTGGCCGAAACTGGCGGCGGCGATTCAGCAGTATGTTTGCTCCTCTACAGACTCTCAGCGCATTCAGTCGCCATCCGTAAAACCAGCCGGGCTACTCCATCCCCTCCAAGTCCCAGGAACACCATTTCAGCAAATCGTAATGGACCTTATGGCGTCTTTTAAGGCGAAAGCCTTTAATAGCTCAGGCTATCGTCCGTCCGTTAACAAAGCGTGTCCCATGCGTTTAACTCGGGAACTAAAAAAGATAGAAGAAAATCAATGGTTGCTTCAGATATAGGAGAAAAAATAAACCTATAGGTCAAATTTGATGACTGTAGAGTGATTAGGTAATTAATTATAGAAAAAAAAAACGGACCAAAAGTGGCCGTGGTTGGGGCGGAAGTGGCGCGAAATCTGAATCACCGGAAGTGCAGTACCGTGTGAGCGGAAGTGTAGGCGCAGTCGACGTGTGGAGCGAAATTTGAATGTTTAGAAGAGAGTGTAGATGGAGCGAGGTGGTTCGAGTGGAGTAATTGTGAATTAAGTGTAATTAATCGCAAGCATTCGCAAAAGCAGCGTGCCAAAAAAAGCTTTAGCCTCTCAACACTTTAGTTGCCAAAGTGTCCTCAAAAGTTTTTCCATATCTATTGTTGAAAACAAATGGATAGTTGTCGCACTCGGTTACCACATCGTGTACGTGGAGACAAAAGCTCTACCCAGGGACACCGCAGCTGAAGCAGCCCAGTTCTTCGTTGAAAACATTGTCCTCAGGCACGGAGCTCCTGCACTCATCATAGCTGACAAAGGGACCGCGTACATGGTCGAACTTTTGTTGTTAGTTCTGAGATTCAGCTGCATCAGTCACCGTAAAAGGACTGACTATAATCTTCAAACAAATGATTCGACCGTACGCCCGAATAATGCTTAGCATGTGCATCGACATAGGGCAATATCTGACGGTACGTGCACGTGCACCGCGGCAAGACCCCGGTCACTGACGTTTCTTGGAGGCTGCCGACCACGCCATCCTTGAATCGTGACCCAGCGGAATGACTCCCATATTAAGGCGAAAGCCTTTCTTGGCTCGTGAGTGGCGTGGAGGAAAGTTGTCCGCAAAAGTGCCCGCAGGAAATGGCAATCATAAGTTGTATGTTAATTAACATAAAATGTGAAAGTTGATTAAGCAACAGTTGATGGCAGTGATGGAAGTGATAATTATGGCTGCCGATAGTGATAGTGATTTTGTTTATTGGGGTTTAACGTCCCAAAGCGACTCAAGCTATGAGGGACGCCGTAGTGAAGGGCTCCGGAAATTGGGGCTCTTCAACGTGCACTGACATCGCACAGTACACGGACCTCTAGACTATCGCCTCCATCGAAATTCGACCGCCGCGGCCGGGATCGAACCCGCGTCTTTCGGGTCAGCAGCCGAGCGCCATAACCACTGAGCCACCGCTGCGGTTCTGTGTGTACCAATGTCTAACGCATTGTTTGAGAGAAGAAAACACGCAAGCAAAGAACTTTGTATCTATATATATTCCTTTAAGAGATAGGAAGAGGGCAGAGTGCGGGGGGCAGGGTCGGCGAACAAACGCGGGTTAATGACATCCTGCTAAACCTACACTACAAAGCCTTAATATGAATGCACGCGGAAAAAAAATGCCGCGACTGCCTGGAAGGCGTTGAAGTAACGAGCGTTAGCTGTTCGGTAGCGCCACCTATCGTCCATGTGATGTATCGCCTCGTGATTAGGCTACTTTTCCATACCTTACGGCGAGCGGGCGCCTACCTCCTTGAGGTAGAATATTTTTGGCCAATTTGGGCCGAAAAAGTTTTTTGATTCTTTGGAGGGCTATTTTTCCTTACCTCAAGGCGGTAGGTGCCGGTCACTATGAGGCATGAAATTGTGAGCTGCCGAGTGCTGACGACATGGCCACCATGTTAAGTCATGTTAATTAGGTTAACTAAATATTAACCTAATTAGAGAATAGTGATGTCTAACCTGTTCTACTCATATAGAGAATTCCAAATATCTAATTATGTTAATGATGCCTCATTAATTACTGAGTTAAAAGCGATTAAACATAGTCATGTGACTAGTTAATTATGACGTCACAAAATCAGTGACGTCACCAATCACCTATTCGATATAGTAATGACGCCACCAATCAATCACCAGTTGGGTTTCTATATCGATTTACTGTGGGGGCTGCCATCTTGAATTCCTAGGACTTGGAAAATTTCATGCCGAAGGGAGGTGGTAGCAGACCCCAAGAAATCGAGAAACGTGGTGAATAAGAGCTGACACTTTTAAAATGCTTACTAATGAAAAAATATATATAGAATTGTGGAGGAAGTTTCGAGATTAAAAAGTTTTTATCGATCACATGTGATATTCACGCTGTTGTAGGAAGTAAAGAAAAGGCAAAAAATTGTGGCGTGTCTCATGCCCTAAACCGGCAATACGCAGGAGGACATCATCATCATCATCATCATCATCACCAACACGCAGGCTGGTTCTTACCAAGAGCGTGTGGTCGATGAGAAGAAGAGGGTGCGGCCACGAAAACTGCCTTCTTGCTCGACACCGAAGAAAACACGATTGCGTCCATAAACGTTAATGTCCAACGAACACTATAACGGGGACTACAACACTGACGATCACAACAAGGTGAGGCCCCAGAACTTGCATGTGATTTACGCTTTTCTGTTCAGCCGCCGCGGTGGCTCAGTGGTTACGGTGCTTGGCTGCTGACCCGAAAGACGTGGGTTCGATCCCGGCCGCGGCAGTCGAATTTCGATGGAGGCGAAATTCTAGAGGCCCGTGTACTGTGCGATGTCAGTGCACGTTAAAGAACCCCAGGTGGTCGAAATTTCAGGAGCCCTTCACAACGGCGTCCCTCATAGTCTGAGTCGCTTTGGGACGTTAAACCCCATGAACCAAACCAAACCGATCTCCGTTCATCCTCGGCTTCCAATACGCCTTACGTGCGAGAGCTCCAGACAGACTTATTGTCCTTCGCTGGGGTGATGAAAAGACAGGGGCTGCTCAGCTGCATCCTCTGCTAGGAACGAAACGCACCTTGGCCGACACCCATTGCAAGACCAATTTCACTTAAACCAACACCACATGCAAGGCCAAATACACTTAGTTGATGTTGGCCAGGGTCACGTGAAAGACAAAGTACGCTTAAAAGCGCTCCTCTTGTTAGTATACGTCTTCTACTACAGCGCCTGTTTCCTTTTTTCATCCCAAATGAATAATTGCTTTTCAGGAAATAAAAGGCGTGGAAACTGTCTCACTTCTCTGTGGACACTTCAACCGTACCGTGAGGGGAGGAAGGAAGGTGAAATGGAAAGAAGAAAGAGAGAAAGAGCAGCCATCTCAACGGCTTCGGAATAATGCGGACCACCTGGGGATCTTTAACGCGTACTGACATCGCCCAGCACACGGGCGCCTTTTGCGTTTTGCCTCCGTCGAAACGCGGCCGCCGTGGTCAAGTTCGACCCCGAGTACTCCGGCTACAGTACCCGACCGCGGCGGCCGCGTTTCGATGGAGGCGGAACTCAAAAGGTGCCTATGCTCCTTCTCTCACGACGCGGTTGAGGCTTCTATCAGAGTGAGACAGTCACTGAGACTTTTCTTTCCTCAAAACTAATTATATTTTTCTCCATTATCACTCAATCCAGGAATGGGCAATTGACTTCGGCGCTGTAAAGCAATTCTTCGCAGTCGGTGCCTGTGCAGAACTCCCCTTAAACTCAAGAGTGGAAACACACTGAATTTGCATTATTCGCATGTCTGCGAACCACAGTGTCCCGCCTTGTCATTCCGCCGCTCTGATGATTCATCACTTTAGCAGTCCTAACTGTTTTACTCCCCACTGTATGAGACTAACTGCCTACCCCCCCCCCCAAAAAAAAAAAAAAAAAAAACAAAGTAAGAAAGTGTCTTTCGTTGGGTGTCTCCCACTAAGAACACTGGTTCCTCCCCCGGTTCTTTTTATCGCAGCCATGGACTTCAGCTTGACGGAGCGCCGCCTCAGCCCCTACCAACAAAAGCTGCTGGTCCGCACTGGGCTGGTGCTACTCGCCCTGGTGGTGGTGATGACCACGGTGCTCCTGGTGCTCACGCGCAGCCACCGGCCGATGGCGCTGGGTAACGTGGCCTCCAAAGGCACGTCGCGGCGCCCGGCGCAGCTCTGCAACGCCACCTCGTGCCGTCTGGCCGGAGCACTGCTCAAGGCGAGATCTTTACTTCCTCTTGACCGGGGACAAAACCACGCTAAAGAAGTGCGTCACGCTCTCGCGCTTTCTCACGTCTCCGAGAACGCATCCCGCGGCGGGAGGAATAAGTAGCCTCTGACGTCATTATCAGCGAAGCCGGAAGTCAGCGCACCGCCGTCTTAATGAGGCAGGTTTTCGCACTTTAGAGCATCACCTGTCATGTTTTCCAACGTCTTCGACTGCGTGTCAAACTATTAACCCATTAGATGAGTTCGCTGGGCGACAAACAAAAAAAATTGGAAGGGAGGCTTAAGCTCCGCCTTAAAGGTATGACACGATAGCGATAATGGGTTAATGCCCATATATGCAGAATTGGCCATTCTCTGCTCCACAATCATAGATCCCTGGGAGCCCTCGTATGGCTTCTGGCGCAGTGGTAGGGCGATCAAGAGATGCACCACTGCCCTGCGATGGCAGGTGCTGCCACCGTTGAGCCTTGTGCAACTCAGACGCAAGAAAGAAAGACAAACACGGGCGCTTGTCCGTTTTGAGTCTTTCTTTCTTTCTTTCTTTCTTTCTTTCTTTCTTTCTTTCTTTCTTTCTTTCTTTCTTTCTTTCTTTCTTTCTTTCTTTCTTTCTTTCTTTCTTTCTTTCTTTCTTTCTTTCTTTCTTTCTTTCTTTCTTTCTTTCTTTCTTTCTTTCTTTCTTTCTTTATTCCTTTCTTCCTTTCTTCCTTTCTTTCTTTATTTCTTTCTTTCTTTATTTCTTTCTTTCTTTCTTTCTTTCTTTCTTTCTTTCTTCCTTTCTTTCTTTCTTTCCTTCTTTCTTTCTTTCTCTCTCTTTCTTCCTTCCTTTCTTTCTTTCTTTCTCTCTTTCTTTCCTTCCTTCTTTCTCTCTTTCTTTCTTCCTTTCTTTCTTTCTTTCTTTCTTTCTTTCTTTGTTTCTGTGTCGTATTTGGGCTAAAAAAATACTTTGCCAGCAAACCAACTTGCCCGACATCTGACACTTTGATTGTGCAACCCAGGTTAACGACTATTAATGGCCACCTGCCACGGTAGTAGTAGTAGTGGTGGCTATTTATTGTTACATTAACCCACTACTACTACTACTACCACCGTGGCAGGTGGCCGTTAACCTGGGTTGCACAATCAAAGTGTCAGATGTCGCGCTAACACTTTGATTGTGCAACCCAGGTTAACGGCCATTAACGGCCACCTGCGGGCAGGTTATGATGACGGCGCATGGTCGCTTGACCTAGGTGGCACTCCTGCCTCCTAAGTTGCTTCTCTGGAGATTTTTCGCGCCTTTTTCGCGGATTTTTCACTCACGGTCAATGACGCCGACGCCGGATTTTTTGCGACGAGCTCCTTAACGCTGTGGCGTTATAATCTACCTCTCCTGCGCACCTCTCCAGCGACGTCCACCGTTTGCTTCCTAACTTGCTCGGTTCAAGCATCTCGGTCGATGAGTCAGTGGCCCCTGCCTTGTCACGCTTGCATTTAATGCAATTCGTGCATTTTGTCGCCCGCATCCTCACTTTCCCGTGTCCGACCGCAATTGTTCGTCCCTCCATTCAAGCAGGTTCCTGGTTAAGATTCGAGGTCCACGCTCACTTGGATTAAATAAGGTCCAGTGATGTCGTCATGAGTGGTAACAATATAATTATGTACGTGACAGTGTACAGCCTACACTGCGTACTTTTCGCCGCAGGTATACGCCCTCAATGCACTCAGTGTCCTGAGGGAATTTAGTGGTAGTCTAGAAAGCATAGAAAGTGGTAGTCTAAGCTTAGCGTAGACAGACTGCACATCGGTGACGCCACCTTCGTATTTGATGCTGCGTCTGGGAGCGTCATTCGATCTACAAGATAGCTCACACGGGAAAAGATAGCTGGTACAATCGATCATTCAAATTCTACTTCTCGTAATCACACGCCATCACGTTTACACTTATCATGCACTAATATGCGTAGTTTGCTACCCAAACGTGTTGAACTATGTTCTTACCTGGAGAACAGTGAGTGTGACATTTTAGCATTAACTGAAACGTGGCTTAATCTTGATATTTCTGACACTGAGGTACTGCCCGATACCAACGAGTACATAATCTTCCGAAAAGATAGAGAAAACAAAAGAGGAGGAGGTGTCCTAATAGCCGTCAGGAAGCGTATAGCATCTCATCTTGTTAATTTACCCAGTCCCCTTGAGATTATATGGATCTGCATTACGTCATCATTCGTTAATTCAATAATAGGTGCATGTTACAGACCACCAGATAGCTCCGCAGCTTTCATATCTCACTTGCGCGATAACCTCAGTGCCATAAGGACCAAGTTTCCTAAAGCAAATATTTTTCTGACGGGGGACTTCAATTTCCCGGACATTGACTGGTCTAACCTCACCTCTGACTCTCGCTGTTCTAAAGACTTCATCGACTTAACTTTAGATTTTTCTTTAACTCAGTTAGTAAACCAACCCACACGCGGAACGAATATTCTTGACCTTGTTTTGACTTCATGCCCCGACAATTCAAGCACCGTCTCTACTAGTGAGGGATTCAGTGACCATCTGATTCTTAATTTTGCAGTTAGCATCCCATCACATACGCGGCATCTCACGTCTAAGCTCATCTTCAACTATAAAAAAGCTGATTGCAATGCTCTTAACGTTGGTCTGCAAGAATTTTGCTCCTCGTACCTTTCCACTTTCTCTTCCCGTACCGTCAATGAAAACTGGACCTTATTTAAAGAAAAGTTGCTGTCATTAATGGTTGCTCACGTACCACAAATTTCATTTCGGGTCAACATTTCTAAGCCATGGTATCATAGGTCACTTCGCACAATTAAGAATAAAAAGAAGCGCTTATTTAAAGCAATGAAAAAATCTGGATCTCCCTCTCTGAAACTGCAACAGAAAGACTGTGAAAAACAATACTGCCGTGCCGTTCGTAAAGCGAGACATCAATTTTATTCTCATGATCTTCAATCCCTTATGCGCAACAACCCTAAAAAATTCTGGCGTACAATATCCCCAGCTAACACTCATGCCCAAATCGCTCTACAGGACAATACCGGAAATTTCATTACTGACGAAGAAAGTGCGACTATCTTTAACAATTATTTTACTTCAGTGTTCACCCACGAAGATCTTTCTAACATTCCTGCCACCGCCGAAGTCGACTACAGATATATGACCCCTATTGAATTAACTGTTGAAGGCATCGCGTCACTAATCAAAAACCTTAAAATGTCCACTAGCTCTGGTGCTGACGGAATCAACGCCAAAATTCTTAAACTCACTATAAACTCGAGCAGCTTAATCTTGTATCACATTTTTCAGCAGTCTTTATCTACAGGTGAACTTCCGTTTGATTGGAAAATAGGCAAAGTCATCCCCGTGTTCAAATCCGGAGACAGAAGTAACATCAGTAACTACCGACCTATATCTTTAACCAGTATTGCATGTAAGCTTCTAGAACATATCATTGCTTCAAATGTTGCGCAGCACCTTGAACAAAACCGCTTTTTTTACCCTCATCAGCACGGTTTTAGAAAAGGACTGTCGTGCGATACACAACTCATGGAATTTACGCACGAAATTCTGACTAACATGAATGATAACCAACAGACTGATTGCATTTTCATCGACTTTTCTAAGGCATTTGATCGGGTAGCACATTGTCGTTTAATTGCCAAATTCTCTGCTTTAAATATCGACTCATTAACGCTATCATGGATTAGAAATTTCCTCTCATTTCGCAAACAATTTACCAGTATAAATAATTGTTCATCCTCTCTCTCTGAAGTATCGTCCGGTGTTCCCCAGGGCAGTGTCCTGGGCCCGTTACTATTTTTAATATATATTAACGATCTGCCAACCGACATTACCTCTAACATCCGTTTGTTTGCTGACGACTGCATTATTTACCGCAGAATTTCTAATCCATCCGATCATATCGCTTTACAGAAAGATCTAGACCATATAACAAACTGGTGTTCCATGTGGCTAATGCCGGTCAACACTGATAAGTGTAAATCAATGACTTTCAGCCGTAAACTTTCAAACTCTTCTTTCACCTACTCGCTCAGCAGTAATCATGTGACAACAGCGTCCTCATATAAATATCTCGGCATTCACCTAAATCAAAACCTTTCCTGGTCGACACACATTAATAAAATTACAGCTAAGGCTTCACGAACCCTTGGATACTTAAAGCGTAATCTTCATGGTGCACCATCTGACACTCGAAAACTAGCCTACCAGACGTTTGTCCGCCCACAACTAGAATTTGCATCACCCATCTGGTCACCTCACCAAGCGTATCTAACACGTAATCTCGAATCTATACAGAACCGTGCTGCACGCTTCATCGCTCGCGATTATAACCGCCATTCCAGCGTCACTAACATCAAGTTATCGCTATCACTTGAGTCTTTAGAATCACGTCGTACCGTAGCTCTTCTTTGTTTATTTCATAAAATGATTTTCAGTCTTCACAGTCACACATTACCTTTGTCACGGCCATGTCGCACATCTCATCGCCTCCATAATCATAGCAGCTTTACGCGTATTTTTGGTCATACAAAAGCATTCAACATGTCAGCTCTCCCACGTGCCATAAACTATTGGAACAGCCTTCCTGACGATGCTACTAATACCAGAAATCCTGCTACATTTCGTGATAAAATAACCGCAATCCTCGCCTAGTGTCTCAGTTCTCTGTATTCTTGCGAAAAATGTTTTATTGCTGCTTAGTGTGAACTAACTTGTGCACTTTTTAGCCTCACTGTCAAATCGTGTTCCATTTCCATGTTGCCACATTTTGAAACTTGTAATTATTGTGTGTTGTATTACTTTATTTGTATTCTACTGAGTGCCTCCTGCTAACTATTGTATAACGTTTTTCTTCTGTCGGTTTTTTTTTGTTCTTTTGTGTTTTTTTTGCGCTGTTCTCTAACTTCAATGTACTGCCCCACTCACACAATGCTCCAATGTAAAGGAGCCTGTGAGTAACTTGAATAAATAAATAAATGTGTGTGAGGTGAGTTGCATTTCAGTGCCTACAGCACACCCGAGAGAAAGAGAACAGCAACAAAGCGGAAGTCTGCGCATGGCAAGCGGTGTCCGCAGGGAGTCACTGCTAATGATGTGTTGCGCAAGCGCTCTCTGTTCTTGGAACCTTGCCGACTCTTCCTGTGCGGAAGCCGCCGCGGTGGCTCAGTGGTTACGGCGTATCGGCTGCTGACCCGAAAGACGCAGGTTTAATCCCGGCCGTGGCGGTCGCATTCAGTGGAGGCGAAATGCTAGAGGCCCGTGTACTGTGCGATGCCAGTGCACGTTAAAGAAGCCCAGGTGGTCGAAATTCCCGGAGCGCTCCAGTGCGGCGTCCCTCATAGCCCGAGTCGCTTGGGGACGTTAAACCCCATAAAATGCAAAATGTGCGCGTATGTCACTGATTCGTGCTTCCCTCTGTGGTTGATTACAGGAGACGCTGAGCAGCAGCGTCAGCCCGTGCGACGACTTCTACGCATTCGTGTGTTCCGGCTGGCTGCAGCAGCCCTCCTTCGTCAGCACCTGCGACACGCAGGCCGCGCTGCTCGCCTGGCAGGCGCGCTTCAGGCTCAGGAGCATGGCACGGCGTGCGTCGACGACAACGGTGCCCCGCCCGGCCAACAGCACGAGGTGAGAAGGGTGGGCATCACTCACTCACTCACTTTCACTCACTCACTCTCACTCACTCAATCTCACTCACTCTCACTCACTCACTCTCACTCACTCACTCATTCTCACTCACTCACTCTCACTCACTCACTCTGACTCACTCACTCACTCTGACTCACTCACTCTGACTCACTCACTCTCACTCACTCACTCTGACTCACTCACCCACTCACTCTCACTCACTCTCACTCACTCAATCTCACTCACTCTCACTCACTCACTCACTCTCACTCACTCACCCACTCACTCACTCTCACTCACTCACTCTCACTAACTCACTCTCACTCACTCACTCACCCACTCACTCACCCACTCACTCACTCTCACTAACTCACTCACTCCCTCACTCACTCACTCTCACTAACTCACTCTCACTAACTCACTCCATGGATCAAACAATCCATCATTTCTTAAAGGTCCCAGAAAGGGGTGTCTGAGGTTGGCAAAAAAAAATACCTGCATTACGCAGAGCATAGGCCACTGAACGTTCATGCCGCGTACAATACATCAAAAGCGAGTAGATAATTTATAATACATTTTGAAAAACTGCTGCTCCCGAGCCTCGCGGCGACCAGCGGCGGTGAACTTCCGTCCGAATCTGTACTCATTACGTCACTTTAGTACTCTTTACGTCACCAGCGCAGGGCTATCATTGGTTCGCGGTGCCAACGTGAAATCGCACATTTAAGAAACTAAAAGCTCTAGATACTTCACATTCTTACTCTTTGCGGAACCATTTCGCATTTCAGCAAGGAGAGTTGTCGTTTATATGCATGTTTAAGCGGTTATTGCGTGTTGGGTGTCAGAAATTAGTACTGCACTTCCGGTTTGCAATGTTTTCGTCTGCTCGTACCGCTTGTGTCACTCCGCCGGCGCCGCCGTCGAACCGAATCGAGAATCGAGGTGCGATTTGGAGTCACCGCACTACTGATTTCTGTCGCGACCTCCGTCGCATGCGCAATCAAAATGGACCGGCCGTGCTGTGTCGTTGGTTGCAAAGCCAAGATGTTGCCCTTTGGCTCTGTCTGCCGAAAGATGGAAGTGAGCGAGCTGTCGTCGTCGTCAGGATTCAGCGCCGGATTTCTGAACGGCGTGTCCTTAAAAACCTGGCCGACGCGCCGCACCGATCGTCGCTTGTGAACTGCCGCCCCACTACAAGCAGGGACACACGGAGCGGTGAGCATCTCTGCGCCGCTCTACCCAAGCTCCGCTCACAACCGGTGTCGCACTTCGCCGCCGTGCAGCAATGCCTGAGCGCTGCTTGGGATGGTGTACAAATATCACAAGGCAAGATCGCCTTGTTATCAGAAATACTGCTCGAGCAGCGACAAAGCATGCCTGCTTATGTTGCGAGCTTTCGGCAACGGCACCGCTAGCGGGCGCTCCAGGCGACGAGCTCTGCTGCTGCCTGGCTGCCGTGGTCGTCGCTAGGCCTATTGCCTCTTTGGCATCGAAGCCGCAGCGGCCGGCGCTTCGGAAGTCGCATGAGCTATAATAAAAGGCTTACTGTACGCATCGCTTTGCAGTCAAAAGCATCATCTCACAATAAAATAATAGTATGGTCACTTTCCGCGACTCCTTCAGCAGCGCAGCGAGCGGGCGCCAGGCGAGCCGGACCCCACGTCGGGCCAGCGGCAGCTGCGAGACGGTTGTGGCAAGAAATTTGCTCGTATCACAGTCGTTACCTTTACCAGCAGCTCAGTATTGGTCAGCGATCCTCAAAAATGACACATTTTTCACATTTCTTATCCAAGGGTTTATTATTTACGTCAAGAACACACTTTAGCTCGTTTTTATGGCGCCGGCAGACGGGATCCAAGCTGGCCGGCCGGCCGGCATGCTCGGCGTACCTCACGTTCGCACAAGAAAATACAAAACAGCCATGATACCAGACAGGATGCTTCCTAGATTCGAGCAATGACAATATGCCTATGCAAAAGTGGAACTTTCGGCAACAACACCGCCTGCGGCAACGCCGCGCGACGAACTGCGCGCTGGTCCCAGGCTGCCCTAGTCGTCACTAGGCCTAGCTGGTTTCGGATCGAAGCCACAGCTGACGGCGCTTGGGAAGTCGCCTACGCTATAATAAAAGGCCTACTCTTCACATCGCTTTACTGCGAACTCGTCCCATTATAAAAAGATATGTTCGATTTCCACGACGGCTTCAGCAACGGAACTAGAAGACGGCAGGCGAACCGCACCTAGTAGCAGCAGCACCACAGCGGCTGTGGGATGAAATTTGCTTGTATCGCAGTCATCACTTTTACCAGCAACTCGATATTGGCCAACGATAGTCAGAAATTATGCATTTTTGACATGCATCTATTCAAGGGCTTGCTATGGACGAGAACAAACAATACTAGCGAGTTTTTCAGTCGCCGGCGGCCGGCATCAAGGCTGGCAGGCCGGCCTGGCGTGGCTCGGCCCCGAGCGCCATGAGGAGCGTGCTGTACTGCATCACGACGCTGCCGCTCTCCGCGCTCGTATTGGCTCCCGCTTCCCGTCGTTGCGTTTTCCACGCGCGGCTCGTCGTTGACATCCAGCAGGTTGGACGCAGGCGACGAGCTGCGATCGGTCGTTACGACGTCGTTCACAACGGCGCGCCGCAACGAATCGCCCACACTTTTCGCACATGTGTCCCCGCCTTAAGGGTGAAATCCCATTTCGGCACTCATCCGCAAAAGTCGTTCCTTCAGCTCGGGGTCCACAGTACGACAGAAGCCGCAGCGACGGTTGCGAGACACAGGTGAGCAGACAACGGGAAAGCGAGCGAGCGCGTCAACTGGAAGTAAACAAACCCATCTCGTCGATGACGTATTTGTGGGCGGAGCATGGTCCCAGTCTCTAATCTTTATTTTCCGGTGTACGAGTTGAGAGGGAAAAGGCTGGTGGTCATTTTTAATAGCCATTATCTCTGGTTCCACACAAGGTAGATAAAACATTTTTGCGGTAGGATGATGGATCGTTCAGTGTCTATCAATACTTCGACTTCTCTTTGCCTACATGGACACCGTTTCAGGGACCCTTTAAGCGCGCTAGCACTGCATGCTTCGCCAGCGAAATAGGGGTTTAACGTGGTTAATCCAGGCAGACGTGCGAACGAAAGAGTGTTCATTCTTCAATTGGAGGGGACACTTAAGCTCCGCCATAAGGGTAAGAAGTGATATCCTTACTCGGTAGATGCTCATACGAGGGGGTACCCAAAAGAAACCGGACTAAATTTTTTGCTCGGCAAAGCTTCTTTGGTACCGCGTTTTGCCACTAGGAGCGCATAGAACGAACATTCCAGAGTCAGTAAGCCGAGTGCCATCGTTGAAGGAGGTCAGACTAGTTTAGACAGAGTTTTAGAGTGACGACTGTTTTGTGTGAACGTCGTTTTTGCAATGGCTGATTTTCGTGAACAGCGTGCGCCGGTGAAATTACGATTTTTGCTAGGAAAAAGTTGAATGGAAACTCTTGAAATATTAAGAAAGACGTACAAGGACGATGCTATGGGGACAACTCAAGTGTTCCTGAATTGAATCCTGAATCAAAGCAACAATCATGCCAATGGAAAACTTCAAATTCACCTCGCCTCAAGAAAGCTCGTAAGGTGAAACCAAACCTCAAAACAATGCTGATTTGTTTTTTCGACGTGAGAGGAGTCGTCAATTGAGAATTTGTTCCGCAGAGTCAGACAGTTAGCCAGGCTTTCTATTTGGATGTTTTGACAAGATTGTGCAACAGTGTGCGGTGGAAGCGGCCAGATTTGTGGCGGTCGGGTGACTGGTTTTTCCATCATTGCAATGCCCCTGCTCACACCGCCCTGTCTCTACGACAATTTTGGACCAAAAATGGCATGACCCCTATTCCTCAACCCTCATACTTTCCCGACCTTGCCCCGTGCTACTTTGTTTCCTAGAATGAAAAAATAGGTGAATGGAAAGCGTTTCGCTGATGTTGCTGAGGTGAAGAAAAAAACGACGGAGGCACTGTGAAGCATTACAAAAGATGAATTTAAACAATGTTTTGAAAAATGGAATGAAAGATTCGACAAGCGTATCATTGTAAGTGGAGAGTGCTTTGAAGGATATTGAAGGTCTGTGCTTAAAATGTGAAGAAATAAGTTCAAACAAAAATAAGTCCGGTTTCTTTTGGGTACCCCCTCGTATATGCAGATTTGGCCATTCTGTAATTAACATTCTCAGATGGCGGCGACTGCTCATACCACTACTAGAGCAGTTATGCAGCGGGTAAGCGGTGCGTCGCTGCAGTACAAGGTTTCTGTTTCTATCACAGCCACCGGTAGGAATTGTGCGACCAATGCTGCTCTTCTCGAGCAACCTCTGGCGCAGCTGGTGCGACGCTCCTCCGAACTTTCCCGAGCTGACCCGAGTAACTCGATTAAGCTCATGTAGTAACTCGGTTGCTCGGCAGCGGCACAAAACGTACGTAAGTACATATGGCCAGTAGTGAACGTACGTACGTATGGTGACAAGATTCTTGGTCGGTGTTGGTGAGCGTATGAGTGCTTTTGCAATAAAAACCATCGTGTCTCTATATGAAGCCAGAGCAAGCAGATGGTTCACCTGCGGCCTAGGTCACGTGACGCTGTGGCGTCATTACAACCTGCCCACCGAGTAGCTAGTAAACTGACCACCATGACTGGTGGCAGTTAAATTAAATGGTCGCGAGAAGTTGCTCGCGGAGACCAACCTGAGACGTACAAGCCTTACCGATGGCTGTGCTTGAAACATCCACCGACTGGGCCAGTGGTGTATCGATTAACCGATCCAGAAATAGTAAAAGGACGTCTTCGATATTTCAATGTACAACAGAGAAAGACCAATCCCGCATATATCGGCATGTAGGCACAACGAAGGCGAAGCGATACGCGAAATGAAATAAACAAAGCAAAACAAGGGCGAACATGTTGGTGCTTAGTCGCAGTTAGCTTAACCAGGTAAATCGGAAGCCAATTTCCTTTCCTATCCACCATTTTATCAAGCAGTCCACGGGTAATTGAGCAACTTACCAATAATATTAAATAATTTTGAGCACAAGAAAATTGGTATTACCTGCATGTCCGAGAAAGTCCCTCGAAATATTGTTTCAACGCGATGTTGTTTTAGTGCTTTTATTTTGACATTGTTATTGCCACTACCGACTTTTCTCTTGTTCCAAATTGATGATCGTGGATAGGCGGGGGACTGGAAGGCTTCGTAGCACTGTTTAAGGCAGTGTTCTATGTCTGCATATGTGTGTGTGGACAGTTTGGGCACTGAGGTGTGGAAGTGTGCCGGTACAGATAAAATTTGGCTGGTGTACGTAAGAGATTAAACTGTATTGGGCGAAGAATGCGAGCTTCACGGATCGATAAGGATGGTTGTGGCGGTGATAAAATCAGCTAAGTCCAATTTTTGCTGCTTGTATTGTGTATTCGTCGACAGTACGTTTGTAAGCCCTGAGCGCCTGCTCCGTCGGTCCGTGGGCTCGTCCATGGGATCCCCGGCGCCCGGTGTATAGTTTCGCAGGCAAGCTGGTGAGCCAGCTCATTGCCGGGAATGCCCATGTGACCAGGGATCCACCGAAGGGTCACCGGTCGTGGGCTTAATGCTATGAGGGCGGCATCTAAGGCCGATCGGGTAGGGAAGGGGAGGGCTCTTTCGTGGAAGGCAATAATAGCTGCCTGCGAGTCTTCATAGACAACGTATGCGGGGGCGAGGGTTAGGGTGACAAAGTGTGTGATGGCATCGGCAATCCCGTGTATTTCTAGGGCGAGAGTGGAGGGTGGGGAGGTGTATGGACCGGTTGTGTGAGTGCTGACATTGGACATCTTGATAAGCTTTAAACTCACTTGCACGTCACCTTCATGCATTCTTCATGCAGTGAACTTCGTCAGCCCATTTGACGGACTATTCACTCCATCACTCCATAGGTTACATCAATTCTCGCCATTGCATCCTTAGTACACATTTCATGGCCGCATTTTATCTTCGTTTTTTTTTACCTCTTCCACTCTGCTCTCCTTCTGTCTTTATCTCCCAAATTCCCCTCCCTACGCAGAGTAGCATGCCAGCCGCCGCGGTGGCTCAGCGGTTATGGTGCTCGGCTGCTGACCCAAAATACGCGGGTTCGATCTCGGCCGCGGTGGCTAGAATTTCTTTGGAAGAGAAATTCTAGAGGCCCGTGTACTGTGCGATGTCAGTGCACGTTAAAGGACCCCAGGTGGTCGAAATTTCCGGAGCCCTCCACTACGGCGTCTCTCATAGCCTTAGTCGCTTTGGGACGTTAAACCCCATAAACAAAACCAAACCAGAGTAGCATGCCAGCGATTTTTAAACGCCGGCTAAATTCTCTGCTCTTCATTAAAGAGTCTCTCTCTCTCTCTGCTGGTTGTAGAGAGGCAAGGGTGGAGGAAGATGGAGAGGCAGAAAGTTCAAGTAATATCGGCACGGATTAATAAATTAATCATGAAAGCGACTTTTGAAGTTTTCTTCCAGGGTATCTTCAAGCTGTAGCCAAAAAATGACGAGCGTGGCAAGGGCGCTGTACTGTGCATAGCATCTACGGAAAGTGTAAGGCGTTACTGCTTCGCTAGGTTTCAAAAAATAAAACTTTAAACCCGCTTCCGCGGTGAATTTATTTTCCCTGCTCGGCGTTCGCCAAGTTACAAGTTCAACCACAGCCCGGGTAAACAGAGGCTCAGAATACATATATAGCTCTCACGGGGCGACATGTTCGCATCCTCTGCACACTGAAGCACCATGTTCGCGCTTAAGGGCGACCATGGACTCTGAACCAGGCATGCCAGGACACCCACGTCGCCCTCAGAAAGAGGTCCTACATCTTTGGCATGGTGACCACGTCGTCACATTGTCTCGTCTATGGTCCAGGACTACGGCGTCACAGAGGTAAGAACTCGTGGTCACCGGCGAACACCGGACCGTGCCCAGCTCGGCGAAGGCGGCCGCTTTGTACAGCGATTGCCTCGCGGCCTCCATGGAACACCGCGCCGATGCCCTGGCCGTCTTCCTCAGGGACGTGGGCCTGGGTTTCTCCAACCACGTCAAGAGGCCCGTCGAGCTGCAGCCATCAAGATCGACCTCTACTACAACCTCAAGGCAGGCCGTCGCGCTTTGCTGTCTCAACTGATCTTTCTTTGGCTTACCGTTTCGTGCGATAAGTCATCGATCGCTGCTGTTCCCCTATTCCAGAAATTCTGTCGACAGGACGCTTGCATGAGCACGAAATTATTTAGGGAAAAAAAAATTCTCTTTCCGCGGTCTGTCAGAGATTCTGAGTGGCGATGTCAAAACAAAAGCCTATATGATTCTCGTACCTGACACACTGGACAGCTGAGCCAGCAGCAGTGATGGCCAACTCGGGGAATTTTCCCTTTTCAGGAAATTTTAAGGGTAAAATATGGGGAAAGCGAATCTTCACGGGTCTTCAGGAAGTTTTAAGAATCGAAATTTTCTAGCTTCTTGTAAACTGCTGCAGCGAAGAAAAAAGCCAGAAATATGGTGTTTTAATTCTAATTAAGGTGAAGTTTAGCTTACGGCATGGAAAATATCTCTGGCCGCAGGTGTGTGCTCAGGACGTGTGTCGCACAACAGGAGTATGCCAATGGTGTCAAACACGACGTAGCTAAGTTGCCTCCTGTACTTTCAATTAGCGTTTGGACACCTATACTGCGAAGTTTCTTTGTGCACCATACGACGTTGAGCCATCAACCGCATAGAAGGCAGGAAGCTGAGAATCTTGACGACACAAAACAAACTGAACAAGGGGTGGGACGGGAGCCTTATTCTGCTAGCCAATGTTTCGTCAAGATGGCTTGACTTTTTCCATGTCGAACAGTTTCAGACAAATATTTTGAAAATTGAAAAATCGCAAGGCACTTTTACGGGAATATTGAAGGTAACGGCCCATTCTTCTGGTATGTAGTAAAATCATTATTTTGAAGTGGTTCCATCGATCGCATCGAACATTTAAGGCTACCATAGAAAACCAATGGGTAACGCTTTTGATGATAGGAAAAACGTTAATAGAATAAAAAAATTCAAGACTTCCGTCGGACAAGCAAGGCGGGTGTTCTATACCTTCGATTTCGCAAATGAGGACGAAAAGAAAGACCTCGCTAAGCTGATTGAAAAATATGAGGCCCACTACAAACCAGCGAAGAATTTAACATTCAACGAGTTTCGCTTCGGCTCCCGATATCAACGTGAGGGCTTATCTTTTAACGAATGGCTAATCGATATCCGAAGTCTTGCTCGCTTGTGCGAATTCGGAGAGCTAGAGGACAGACTACTGCGCAGTCAAATAATTCTAGGAGTTAAAGACAAGGATCTGCAGCAGAAACTTCTGTCTGAAAATCCGTCGTATGCCAAAACAGTGGAAATATGCCGAGCAAGAGAACAAGCGAAGGATCATTTTAACGAGATCAGGGAGGCAGAAGTGAGCGGAGCAGATGAGGCCGCCATACATGCGGTGAAATCGAAAGCTAGCCTCGGAATTTGCCCGAACTGCTGTTTCACGGAGCACGGAAAAGCAAAGTGCCCTGCGCAAGGCAAGCGCTGCAACAAGTGTGGCGGCCGAAACCACTTCGCGCGTGGATGTCGTCAACAAGGAAGACCGAGGGGCCAGGGATGCAAGATAAAGCAGGTCGAAATGGCAGAGGACGAGGGTTATTTCCTTTAAACCCTGAGAGTCAATGCAATTTATGACCAAGACCGCTGGTCAGCGACTGTCGACATCGCAGGTTCCGCCATACGCTGCGAAATTGATACTGGAGCCAACTGTTGCGTCATGCCCGAAGCGACGCTCAGTAACATAACTACGAAGCCAGCACAAGACTCCTGCTCTACGCTACGGTCGTTTTTCGGGCACATAGAAAAGGCCACGAAGAAGATTGAGCTTCCGGTCGCCAGTACAGCGCAGACTACCACTGCGCTATTCTTTATCGTGAAACAAGCAGTTCCTGTTACATTGAGCGGCAAGGTGGCTGAACGCTTAGGGCTGATTGGCCGCTTAAACACCGTGCACGCCTCGGAAAGTAAGGAAATAGTAGAAAGATTATATCTTCGGGCAGTCAGAGGTTACCGTCGAGTCTGATCACAGGCCTCTGGAATCTATATTCAAAAAGCCACTTTGTGAATGCCCTCTACGATTGCAACGCATGAGGTTTGTTTTGCAAAGATTCCCAATCAAGGTGACGTTCAAACCAGGAAAGGAGTTATTTCGATCCGATGCGCTTTCTCGCTTCCCGAGTACTACGGAACTAACTGACGAGACAGAACAATTTCAAGTCAGCGTTGTTTCTTCGCTTCCGGTGTCCGACCAGCAGCTCGAAAATATTCGGCATGAAACTAACAAAGATGCTAGTATGGCTGAACTGCGCCGTTACTCGAGCACAGAATGGCCGGAAACGAAGGACCATGTGCCGCATGCCCTCCGTCCATACTGGTGCTACCGCAACGAGCTGCACGTTGAGGAAGGCCTGCTACTCAGAAACAACAAAATAGTAATTCCTCCTGCCAAGCGACCGGAAATTCTGCGCTTGCTGCACACCGCACATGGAGGCGAAGAAAAAATGAAGATGAGAGCTAGAGAAGTAATGTTCTGGCCCGGCATGAACGCAGACATCTCATCTCTAGCTAAGTCATGTGCAGGGTGCGAAAAGTACAAGCGCAGGAACACTAGACTGCCTATGCTGAGCCACGAGATACCAGGCCTGCCATGACAAGTAGTAGGGCTTGATATTTTCCACCACGATGACCAGTCCTACCTAATCCTCGTGGATTTCTACTCGTTCTTTTTCGAGGTTCAAAAGCTACGTCAGACAGCAGCGACAGCGGTAAACAATGCGTGCATGCTCGTCTTCGCGACTCATGGAATCCCGGCAAAGCTGTGCAGTGATAACGGCCCACCTTTCAACAGCGCCTGTTTCCGCTCTTTTGCTGCGCAGCTAGGAATTGCCGACGTAACGTCAAGCCCGTACTATCCTCGTGATAACGGCATGGCGGAGCGTGTTGTGTAGGAGGCGAAAAAACTGTTCACGAAGTCTCCTTTCGCAACCCTGGAATTTTACAGCGCCCTGCTGGAGTGGCGAAACATGCCAAGGGACGAGCAACTGAAGTCGCGCGTTCAAAGGTTTAATGGGCCGCCAAACAAGGACCCAGTTGTCGGTTCTTCCCCAGCACCTCGAACCGCAAACTGTGCCATCGCAATCCGTTCGCAATCGCCTCCAGGAAATAAGAGAAAAGCAGCGCGTCTTCTACAACCGAACGGCTAAGCGTTTACCACATCTTCGCAGCGGGTCTCAAGTATCGGTGTACGACACCATACGCAGAACATGGTCGCCAGCTGTGGTTGTAGGCCCTGCAGGAACACCTAGGTCATACACCCTACTTACAGACAACGGACAAGAGCTGCGGCGCACCAGGGAGCATCTCAGTTCCAAAGAAATTCAACCAACGTCGGACCCTGAAACGACCATTTCTGCGGAGTCGGTATCCCAGCCTGACCAGACGGTGGAGCTACAACCTGAGGGCATCCTTCGTAGAAGTGACCGTCAGCGTAGACCGCCACAACGTTACCCCCTGCCAGAGAGACCGCAGCATTAGGTCCCTGACATGTGAATTTGGAAACTTTTTTTCCTTTTTTTTCGTTCTTTTTCTTTCTTTCTCTTCGAAAAGAAGGAAGATGTAAGTATGCGCACTGTGATGTTAACACGTGCCCTTACGGTACCAAGTGCGCATGCTCATGCTTGTACCTGTTCTTATATAAGCAGCCCCGTGTCTGATAATAAACACAATTTGTTCCCTGCCTCCCGGCCGTTCACACATACCACTTCGCAGACACGGACACTTATCGTTATTTTATTTTGCTTCATCGTGTTTTATTATTATATTTGCCAAAATACATACACGGCCTTCCTTTGACGAAGTCGTACGAACGTTCCTCATTCGTCGAGGGGCAGCGATTGAATCCAAGCCCGACCATTTTTCTCTACAACGCAACTGCTTTTCTTCCTTAGAGGCAGTGGCGGTCCCAGAGGAGGGGCAGACGTACTTACGGATACCCAAAAAGAAAAAAAAAACATAGCACCACGATTTCTTTTTACAATTTTAGTTCTATAGCAATTTTCGTGTGCTTTGTTGTTGAAAAATAAATGGCGAACGATACAGATGTTATACCATAACTCATGCTTTGAATGTTAGCGGTTACGTGAGCAATATTCATTTCCATACTAGGGGAAAACAGGTTAAAACGGATGCTTGGGCGAGTTGCTATGACATTTTCCTGAAGAACAGCGCGAACTTGGACGAGAACTGAAGGAAGACACATAGACGGGCGTTGACTTGCAACTGAAGTTTTTATCGCTTAGACCGTGGAAATAAATAGGTGGCCCCCAAACAACAAAAGGAACAACATACACATTCAATCAAGATACACAAGGAGCCAATCGCTCTGTCACTTCCATGTGGTTAAAAAGTGCAATTCTTTTGATCAAATTTCCAAAGAGGGGCTGATGAAAAGAGTTTCTGCTGACCGAGCGAGTTGTTCGGCTTCGGTGGTTCCACGCGTTATCTGATATTTGTGCTTTCCTATCACCATGGTTATGTTGAAGTGCGGCTGGCAGTTTTAGCTCTCAAAATCTCTGCAATGTATGCCTAGATGCCCTTTCACGATGTTATGCACGTTGTTGTTGAGTTCTTAGAGGCGTTCATTTAGGTGTCTGCCCGTATGGCCCACATAATGCTTGCCGGAGGATAATGGGATGACATGGGCAATTTTTTCTTGGCAAGCCACGAAACTGTTCTCGTGATTAGTATCATGGTCCTTGAGTATGTGTCTTCCTTCAGCTGTCGTCCAAGTTTGTGCTGTTGTTCCGGAAAATAGGTCGTCTGCTGAGGTATCCCGCCACGGTGCGTCCAGGAAGGTCAAAGCGCCTGTCCGGGCATTCCGCGAGCGATTTAGCGGCTTTCATTACTCAGTTCGGGAAAGGGGCTTTGTTCCGCCCCCGGTCTGCTCCGACATAGCGGTTGGTCGGAGCTCCTTGTGAAGCCAGCAGAAGGGATGACATTATAAGAACGGTAAAAAAAACTGCGCAAAAAGGACGGGACGAGAGAGAAGAAGCACATAGGACAAGCGCAGAGTGCTTCTTCTCTCTTGTCCCGTCCTTTTTTTGCAGTTTTTTATTCTTATAATGTCGTATCAACTAGCCCCTCACCGCACCCTTTTAGAAGTGATGAGCCCCTCGCTGGCGTCGCTATATCCCATGGGGGATAAAGACATCAATGGGTGGCTTCTTTCTACCCCGACGAGGTTTCTGGCCACCGTAACCGCAGGCAAAGGGCACCGCCGCCGCCGCCGCCGCCGCCGCCGCCGCCGCCAAGGCAAGGCAACGAGAACGGAGGGGGGGGGGGGGGGGGCACGGGAGGACCACGATACCTCGATAATCACTAAGAAATTGCACTTGTATAGCAACCAAGCTGTAGAACATAGAATTATGAGAAATAAGACGGCCGCTAACAATGTGAACATACAAAATAGGAGATTACCTGACACATCACAGGCGAAAAGCTTTCGAGCTCTACGTCAAAAATCACACCTCGCCCTATGAGAGCCCAAAACCGGCCTTTCAGGAAGTTGTGCAAAGGCATTTTTTTTTTTTTGGGGGGGGGGGGGGGCGACCGCCTCCCCTCCCCTCTAGGACCGCCACTGCTTAGAGGCCTACGTAATGGTAGTAGAATAACGTCACGAATGACGTCGAGTAATTGTGCAGCGACGCCATCACTGCTGTACTGTATGATCGTTGTGGGGTGTTCGAATTACAAGAGCGAGGTCATGTGGTTGTGATGTCAGGACCCTCTCGACTAATCCCGATTTCCTCGACACGCCGACGCCACCTGCGACGGTTTCTCCGCTGAACGGGACCCTTAACCCTATCGAGTTAAAATCGGTAGCTCTTCATTGCACGCTCGCTTTGGAACGGTGCGTACAGCGCTGTTCGGCACACACTCGGCGCGTCACAGGATGAGGGAGCGCCGGGCATCGTCCACGTAGAAGCTGCTTGCTAAGACAAAGAAGCGGTTTGCGGGGCCCCATGCAGCGCAGCTGCCCGCTGCTCCAGAGAGCGATGCACGGATGCGCTTGCCTTCGCCATCAGTGGCCGGCGTGTGTTTCGTGACGCCGTGGCGTCAGCAGCACAGCCTTACAAGCAAGCACTCTTTTGCGATCGTCGAGTGTGGGACGCGCAGTACACGCGAGTCCAATAAAGAGGCCGTCGCTCAAGTACATGGCGGACAAATGTCTTCAGGCTACCAATGACGACATCGTTCTGTTAGACGATGGCTCGAGACCACATTTGTTTAAATTAAAGCCAGGGCTACGCAGGGCCGGATTAAGGAAAATGGGGGCCCTGGGCTAATGCGAATGTAGGCCCCCTCTGCTTTCCCTCTAATGCAAACCCTGCCCCGTGCTACACTACTGGAATATATCCCACGTTTCATTGTAATTCCACCAAATTGAAAAGAATGGAGTGCAATCAATGGTATTCATGCAGAAGTAACGCATTAGCATTAGCGTTAGCATTAGACACGTATCCGTCCGCGACCGAGCGCCGAAAGCCACGGAACAGGCACGTGAGGCGAACGACAACTTGCGGGACTGCAATGCAGTGCGCCGCGCGCGCCGCCTCTTCTCTTTCAGTAACACCGTACACAATCCGACAGGCAGGTTCTCGTTCGCAAAACTGCTTTAATGCTCACGCATTAAAGAAAAGCAGGCTGAGATAGCTTCCTTCAGTTGAGCTGGGTACTCCGGCCGCGAGTGGGCAATAGAAACGCTCGTTAATTAGTGCCCCGAGTGGGTGTTATTAAAAGATATTAATATTAATTTGATTACACGAATTCGAACTCGAACAATCCACCCGTATAGCTGAGAGAAGCACTATACTGCACGCGTTTATTTTCTCAACAGTCTCTATATGATACTCGCACTAGTAGACGCCGCTTCAAACGCCGCTGCGCATTTTGGTTTCGTTTTTGCCTACCCTGCTCTAATCATACTTGTGACACTGAAGCGCGGCACTTCCTTACATTTGTAAGCCACGCAGAGGGCGCAAAGCAATTATTTTTCACATATAGCACCGCATTTCATATTAGCCGATATTTATTTATTTATTTATTTATTTATTTATTTGAAAATACTGCAGCCCCATTCTAGGGGCTATAGCAGGAGTGGGTACATAAAATGTGGAACAATTCCACACATACAAGGGTACATTACAAGCATTAGAAATATAAACGCTGAGAACAACAACATACAATGCTACGACTCAATTTCCGACGCAAAATCATAGACTGATAATGCACGAATGTTACCATCCAAAGAATTCCAACTCTCCACAGTGCGCGAAAAAAAAAACTGCATTTGAAAACGTTAGTGCGGGCAAACAAAGGTTGGATATTAAGACCGTGATGGCTCTTGGTTGCAGATGGTTTTGAAAACGAGATATGCTTCCCCTCTGAAAGGCAATTAGCAGAATGGACTATGGAGTGAAGAAGTTTTAAGGACTCAGTTTTTCGGTGGGATGCGAGCGGGCTTAAGTTTAGGGAAGACATCGCAGATGAGGGTGAAAAATGAAAGTCGTAGCGGCGGAAAATAAATCTTACAGCTTTACGTTGTACAGATTCTATTTGATCGATTTCGCATTGCTTGTATGGATTCCAGACATTAGAAGCGTATTCAAGAATAGGGCGAATTAGAGTTTTGTACATGAGAAATTTGGCTTCTTTAGGAGCATCCCGTACTGTGCGCCGCAAGTAACCTACCTTTTTAAGAGCTTTAGCTGTGATGTAATCGACGTCTTTTGACCATGTCATATTGTAAGCAAAAACGACGCCAAGATATTTCTATTCATGTACCCTATGGAGTGATGCATAGTCGTAATTAGAAGGTGATAGGCGGTTGGTGAAAGACATGACAACTGTTTTGCTGAAATTGATGTTCATCTGCCGCGTATTGCACCAGTCACGGAACATACCAAAAGACTCATTCAGAAGGAGGTGATCATTAACAGAGTTGATAGTGTGGTAGAGTACGCAATCATCGGCGTATAGGCGGATCTTTGAGGTTATACTGTCAGGTAAGTCATTAATGTAGAGCAAAAATAGCAAAGGGCCAAGGACAGAGCCTTGGGGAACACCTGAGGTTACATCGGCTAAGGAAGAATCGACGGAATTGAAGCGAACAGATTGGGAGTGGTGTGAGAGGAAATCGGCAATCCAATCAACGAGTTGAGAGTTATTGAGAATTACTTTTAGTTTGCATAACAATTTAGAGTGAAGGACCGTGTCGAAAGCTTTTGAGAAATCGATGAATATGGCATCGATTTGGTTACCGGCGTCTATGCTGAGAAGAATGTCATGTGCGAATTCGGTTAACTGAGTCACTGTACTAAACCGCTTACGAAACCCGAGTTGAGCTCTAGACAGAAGATTATTTGCTTCAAGAAATTCCATAATGTGTTTATAAATAATGTGCTCTAGGATCTTACATGAATGTGCAGTTAGAGAGATCGGCCTATAGTTAGAAAGCAATTGTTTTTTGCCGGATTTATAGAGAGGGAGTACATTGGCGAGTTTCCATGAGGAGGGGACAATGCCAGTAGAAAGATTTTTGAAATATAGTTGAGAGATATTGAGATGACCAGAGGGAATAACGTGCTAGGAAGGTGTTTGAGATATAGTCCGGTCCAGCGCATTTTTTTTTGTGTCAAGGCACAAGATAAGATTCATAATCCCCGGAGTGCTAACCATAATATTTGAGATAGAATGATCATGATTGGGAAGACTGAAAGATGGAATCATGTTATTATCACGTGCAAAGACGGAATGAAAGTAGGCATTAAATGCATCAGATATTTGAACAGGGTCAGTCACAATTTCTCCATTAATAACAAATGAGGTGAAGGAAGTGTTCGAGGGTAGAAGAGAGCGCCAAGATATACGAGGGTTATCTCTTAGCAGCCGTTGGAGCTGAACGCGGAAATAGAAATCTTTAGCAGAGTGCATTTTATTTCGAAGTTCATTTTTCGCAGCTTGAAATCGAGCAACAACATCAGGGTTTTTGTTACGTGTCATGCGCCTCAGCAGGGCCACACGACGTGACATCTGCAAAACATCGCGATTAATCCAAGTGAGAGTATGATTTTTTTCTTTGTTTTGACGGGAACAAACAGTTTAATGCAGTCTAACCATTTTTTAGAAATATTCAACAAGGTCATTAACGTCGCCGTCACGGCTGAGCGCGCAGAAGGCGTCGAAGCACTCGGCTAGTTTATCGATTACGGAGTTGTCGTCTGCGTGATGGAAATCCGGAAATGACGTGAAGGTGTACTGTGGGTTACTAGAGAAGCGAGACAGGGTAAGGAAAACTGCTTCATGGTCAGAAATACCACCGACAACCGTACACTGAAACCCGGTGTCTGTTAGGTTGGGGCTTAGGAAGATTAAGTCAAGCAGTGATTTCAGCCTGGTGGGAAGCGTAACTATTTGAGTGAGTCCAAGAGAGAGCGATAGATCCATCAACTCTTTTGCTAAAGAAGCGTCACGGCCAGAATAACACATCGATGGCCAGTGAATACCAGGCACGTTGAAATCCCCCATGAAGATGATGTTAGATACTGAAAGGCTGTGTATGAACTGACCAACAGAGTGCAAAACATCAGCAGAGGTTTCGGGGGGGGGGGGGGGGGGGGTCCGTAAAAAACGCCAATAATAACAGTCTTGTTCTAAATAAAGCTTGCACCAAATTGACTCGGTGTTGCAAGGAGCAGGAAGTATAGAAAATCTAAGATAAGAACGCAAAAGTAAAGCTACACCACCGCCTTTGCCCTCATGCCTGTCAGCACGGATAGCAAGGTAACCAGGTGGGGTAAATTCAGAGTCATATATGTCAGGGTGTAGCCAGGTTTCAGTGATACCAATAATGTGAGGGTCATGGGAGGACAAAAGAGCGAGAAGATCAGGGAGTTTGTTTGAGATGCTTCTAGTATTAAGATTTAAGACGAGACTGGGTGGCGAGCTAGGTGAACGTCAACGGGGTAACGGAGGAAGCTCACTAGATTCGGTAGCTCCATGACAGGGCAACGAATGAAGCTCAGAAGATTCGGTCGCATCGTGATGGGGGTCCTGCTTCAAGCTACTCGAAGCTTCATCCCATGTGTACCTGACACCATCAATGAAACCATATACTTAGGGTTTAAAAAATAATGAATTAATTTTAGGGGATTATGAAAGCATTTCCAACGGAATGCTTGGCGGCGAGGCTCTCTGTAAAACCGGATGTTATGCCGTCGCCAGGAGTTTCAAACACACTACACACCTTCTGACGCCACTGGACGGGGGGATAGACAGGAAACCACGAAAACCCTACCGCAACCCGTAAGCAAACGCATATATCGCTTGATAAAAAAGCCCCCCCCCCCCCCCCCCCCCCCCCTCCCCTCCTCCGGGTGGCGGTTGATTCCTATTTTTGCAGCTCGACAGGCTGTCTCCAACTGATTCGCTAAACGAAGTTACATTATGTGGGGGCCCGTCTCCTCGTCCTGGGTTTCTCGCTTCATACGTGTCGCACGAAGTTCCATTGCCCGTGGTTCCATATACTAAGCAGGTTAGAATAAATGGGCCCCCTTCTCCTGCTGTCAGAGCGGAGGCCCTGCGTTGAACCCCCCCCCCCCCCCCCTTTTAATCCAGCGCTAGGGTTACGCGCTGTTATGTGTGGTATTCAAATGACGTGATCGTTTGTAGACAAGGCAATTATGTGCGTAGATCACCTGTTTCCCGTATCCTGGACATTTCGATTCCCTATAGTAGAGTTACTGTATACGCTACCAAAGGTAGCAGAGTTGCGCGTCTGTTTTCAAAACGCCGTTCGCGACTACATTGGTAGAGCGCCATCACGTGGTGTCCAAGCAACCGTGTACTGAGGAGAAGACGACGCTCGATGGGCAAAATCGTCCACTTTCGGTTCTGAACCGGTTTTACCGGTGTCGAGTGCTCCCCCACCGTCTCTGTTCCCGGATTCTAGACGCCCTGCAGGCTTTCTTCTCCCTCTGAGAGCCTCCTCGGTACGGTGCATGTTTTGCCCATCGGACCAGAAACACGTACGCTGATGACGTGGGCCGGGAGAGGTCTATTCGCGACGCCGCCGCTGGATTGACAGCCGGCCAAGTTCGAAGCGGATCCACTATCCAACAGCTGTTTACGTTCGCTGCTCTATAGCTGCTGTGGGGTGTCTAGCGTGCGTAGGTCACGCCTTTTTTGTTTTGTTCTTTTTTTGCTAAAAGTTGCATCGAGGTTTCTTTACCGAAAACAGGCTGGACATGCGGATCTGCGCTTTTTCGTGTACACTGTTGAAACGCTAAAATAGAGCTCTGCGTGGCGTATTTATCTCTGTTGGCATAAAACCTGAATGGAAAACAATTTTTAATCGATGGAAACATGTTTGGGCATCTGATTGTTTACTTCAGATGGTAACGTTCATCCAGTTTCGAGCAAACTGTATTTTGGATTTTTATACTGTCGTTTTTATAGTTCCGGCTCATAACTTTCTGCGGGGTTTCGTATTTAGTAAAGGAGACTATAAACAGGTTTTTTAACGCAGGACCGGTGAATAAATGTTGCCGGAAAGATGAATGAATGCTGCATTTGCACGGCGTATTTAGAATACTGAGTCAGCCCTTAGGTTATCAGGTAAATAGTTCGGGGAAGGTGACTGTGGGAATCGCTTGCTGCCGCAGCTCACGGCGCGCGCTTGAAAGAGCACCGTTTTGTCTTGACTATATTTTTTTGCCTGGGTTACGCAGTCAGTTTTTTAGATGCTTTTTGTTTGCGATCAATCGAAAAAGTGGTTTAAAAACCTCGGAAAAGCGCCCACGGTTGATCGGTGATGCGCTAGGCATGTCGCCTGCAGAAACGGAGTGCGGCTTCCCCGCATAACTTCGGTTGCTTGACAGGCAAGATGGCGGACCTACGCGCAACTCTGCTACCTTTGGTAACATATACAGTAACTCTACCCGATAGTACAAACCAGCGCCACTGTGTGTCTCCGTTTCCCGCCCCATGTGGTTGCTGAGAAAGCAACCGGGCTCTAAGCGCTGCAGTGAGAGTTGTATCTGCGGCGAGTTCGCCCTCTAACACCGATCACTTGACGAGCCCTTGCACGTGCCTCGCTATAACTTCGTCGTGTACAGGCGCGAGCTCACCCAGGACACACCACCAACCCCTGGACGCACCTCGAGCCTCGCGCTTAGTGTAAAGTGTATGGTGGGGCACGCGGCCGTTAAGACGCCGCCGAGCGCTTCAGACGCCTCTCAGGCGCTGCACGTAGCCGGGAGGCGACTGCCCCCAAACAGGCGGACGGGTTGCAGGGACGGAGCACGCGACAGTGACGCTGGCCGCAGACATCTCCAACTCTGTGCTCGATATTTCATGGACTAAAACTGACAATGTGTGCGTCTTCCTGCGCTCCTCGAGGTGTGAGCGTCCTCGCTCTGCCGAAGCCACAGAGGGCGTGCGTTTTAAGCACTTACAAGGGAAGGAGTGGCGGCAGCCTTATTGTAGATATGCACCTGTACAGTAGGGTAAAGGCAGGGACTAAGGAAGGGGTGAAAGGGGCGGAAAATTTAAAAGGAAATCACAACGCTTACTCTTGATATCACTGAATTTCATATTTTATGCAAGAAGCGAGCTTAAAGGGTCAGTCTACTGAATTTTATCGGCCATATTTTCTTTGCGGCAACCTATAGCTCTTTACTCAAATTACCGTTTAGCCAGGTGTGGTGCCAAGACGTGCGGTAGAACATTTTAAAATAGAATTTATTGATGTGGGAACACATCAGTATGAGATGGTAGTCTCATCTGGCAACCATGTGGATTTCCGCCGCGCGGCGACAAACATGGCGGCGCCCGTCGAAGCTGGACCTCTCGCTTCGGACTGAATTCTCGTTGTTTCTGCTTTTTTCAGTGCGTTCACTGGCCATAAATGGGGCGCCGGTCTTTCGCTTCGTCTCATCTCGCCTATAAGAAAACGCATAAGTGATAAATGTGCTTTATTTTAAGAATTAGACTGACGATTCTGCCGCTTCTAGGCTTAAGTGGAGAGTCGGTTTGTTTACAGCAATGGTTCCTGTCCTGACAACCAGATGGCGCCACTATAGGCTGAGTTTATTTTTGCGTCTCTGCTAGCATACGCTGAACTAAAAGTGGGAATGTGCCTGCGTTTAGAGTACTTATAACTATAAATATTCATGTGATTTACAGAAAAAGCGAGCGGTACGCCTTCTACAGTGTACTAGAACAAAACGTACGTTTCTGTGACATTGGGGCGTACTCACGGTACGTAGTATATTCACTTATACTTCTACAAAAAAAAGACTACCACCTGCTTGAACAAAATGAACGTTTGGGGTCGCCACCATGCATTTTTACGCGACTTTTAACGCTGAAATAAAATATAAATTCCTGCCTAAACCGGGAGCAGTTCCCTCGTTATTGATGTTATAGAGTGCCAACTACGAGAATATGTCATTTTTTATACACTCATATCGGTGAGTAGACTGACCCTTTAAACGGGAATTTCCTCGACAGGCTGAAACACAACACAAGGCGGAGAAGAGGAACAGAGAGGATTAGAAGTTCCTGTCTTTTAAGTCTTTTAAAGCCTGTTTCTAATTTGTAGAGTCACGGAGAAGATAACCCGAACTGACGGCGCGATGATCGACTACTACCGGTGGCGTTATGCAGCTACAGACGAGCATTATCTCGATAACGACAGAAGCACCGGCATGAGGTCGTAAAGGAACGCCTCTTCTCGATGTGTGGTCATCCTTCTGTTGATTCGTGTTTTCGTGTCTGCACGGAGAGACCGGAAGGTTTTCATAGTCGCTCCGGCAGTTCACGTCAGCTTGTCCATGTCTGTACGGCCAACCTCATCTCTTCATCTCGACCTTATTCATTATTCATTAGACACTTAAGACCAAGACAAAGCGCTTCTATCGTTAGCGTTTTTTTTTACTGCCTCACCGCTGGCGGAAGATGATAAATTCGACGAACTCGTTTTCTGCTGTAGGTTTGAACTTGTTGCAGATCTGAATCAGATACTTTAGAAGCTGCAGGGCCCACTGGTTCGCTGATTGCACGCACTACGTAAATGAAATAAAGGAAGAACTGCGAAACCGCTTCATTACCCTGCGCCTTCTTTCCAGGCCTCGAAAGCTGCGTCTCCCGATTCGGCCGCCGCTGGGCCGCAGGTGCCTCTGGCCTCGGCAGTGGCTTGCTTGGTCCTCGTGCTGATCGGTGCCGCGTTGGTGGCCTACATTCGACTGGCCCATACGCCCGCGTCCCAGGAACGGGACGGCAACGTGTGACTGAGCCCCCAGTGCCGCTATCACTGGCAGCTCATTTTGGCCAAGGTGAACTGGAGTGTTGATCCGTGCAGCGACTTCGAAGCGTTCGTCTGCTCCAAGTGGAGGCCGCCGCTCGACGACCCTCAAGCCTGTTTCACATGACAGCGAAAATGCTAGCGAATCCTGTCGCCGCGGCGGAAAAACCTGTTTTTGAGTCGTCGCTGCGACGAGCGGCGAGGTTTCAACAAGTTGGAAATTTTCGCTGCGACGCGTCGCTGAATCGCTCAGTCGCTTGCATGTGAACCGGCCTTCACGCGTACGGATCGGCCCTGGCCTATCACGCCGTCGCGGCCTGGTTCAACGGATTCCACTCGCTGGTAGTGAGAGGCGCGCGTCAATTTTCCGCGGTATCGAAGGCGCAAGCTATGTTGCAAGCCTGCCTGACCAACAGTGGCGCTAATGGTTCTTCTGCTTCTTTACTGAGGCAGTTCATGTTACAGCGAAAGATACCATGGCCAGACGATCCCCTCCCTGGCACTAGCCCTTTCGGGGTCCTTGTGGACCTGGCGTACAACTGGGGGCTGAATATCTGGTTTCGGCTGAAAAGGCTAAGGACGCCACAAAAAGCACAGCATGTCCTGCTCTTCAGGCCAGCTGACTTCGCTCCGCTGTGGATCGCTTATAAGGAACTGGCTATAAAATTGGAGGGCGTTGTGGCCTACTGGAATAGGTTCCACGACGCCTTCGCCATGGGCCAGCCTCGGCGTAGTGACGGCGAAATCGAGAAGATTGAAAGTGTCGAACGGAGCGTGTTCGCAGAGCTTCAAGAGATCCTTGAAACAGAACTTGCCACACCTGCTCCGTTCTTGCTAAAAGACATTTCTAATATCACGGCCAGTTTGTCTTCAGTTGACTGGACACGAGAGATGAACATGAACGCACGAGTGCAAGGTGGTTACGATCCATCAGACTTAATTGTGACCAGCGATGTAGCATTCCTGCAATCTGTGGATAGTATCCTTTCCAAGTTTGACGCTCGTTCTTTGCTGATGCACGTGTCGTGGTTTTCCATACAAGCGTTTGCTTCACTTGGAGATCGTAACCTACTGCCAAAACGACATGAGGAGGACTGGCCGTCCGCCCTTAGGCGCCACAGGCTATGTGCAGCTCAGGTAGACGGCTCGTATCAGCTCCTGATCAAGACGCTCTTCGTAGCTAATAGTTTTACAGCGGCATCCAGAAAGGCCATCGATGGCTATCTCAGTCTCGTGACGCAGCTGGCCCGTGACAAAATATCCAACCTGTCCTGGGCTCCCGACGAATCCATCCGGCGCACTGCGTCCTCAAAGCTTGACAGCACTCGGGTAGTCCTGTGGCCACCAGAAAACCTGCTAACCGAAGATGGTCTGACCGCTGTGCACGCTAATTTCTCGTCCAGTGAAACGTCCTTGGTCGAGCACGGGCTGAGTGCCATGATAGCCAAGCGAGCGCTTCAGAGCAAACCAGAGTACGAAGAGATACTGGGCTTGCCTTTGGACTACATGCAGCCATTGTTCAGATACGATTATTTCTCCAATAAAGTGCTCATATCGGCCGCAGCCCTTAACCTGCCCACCAATGCAGGCCAAGGAACAAGGGCGATGTTATACGGCGGGTTAGGTTTCTCTTACGCTCTGCAGCTGGTGAAGGCTTTCGACCAGGGAGGACTCAGAGTGGGCGCTGACGGCAACTTCAACGCAGACTCATGGGCGCCACAGCAGTGGATCGACGCGCTCTCCAACGAGTCGGCGCTGTGCTCTGGGTCGTCTTCGGGCGCGAGTCTTTTACAGGAGGTTCCGGCGCTACAATTAGCCCACGCTGCGTACGAGGCAGCACCCGGTGACCTACCGCAGCCGGGACGTGTCACAAAGGTGTTCACCGAAGATCAGGTGTTCTTCATCACCGCCTGCCTCAGCTTGTGTAACCTGTCGCGCAACTTCAGCTCACTAAGGGGCGACTGCAACAAGGCCGTCGCAAACTTTGCCAAGTTCTCCCGAGCCTTCGACTGCGGCCCCCGCACGCCCATGAACCCTGACACGAGGTGCTCTTTTTTTACTAGTTGTTCTGTGTGTCGTCCTCTCGTGCCACTGTGCCCTCTCGTGCCATGTTCTCCATTTCGAAGCTCTTTGTTGAACCTGTTTTGATTTGTCAAGCTTGCCTCTAGCCCAAAACAACCGTGTCTAAATTTTTAAATGCAAGAAAAGTACGCGATGAGCTGGTAGAAAGCAAAATCAAGCTTAAGAACAGCTGTATTTGACGCAGCAACCAGAGCGTACAGGACAGCTCAGGCTACGCGTCCGAAAAAAAGCGTAGGAAATGTTCACGATCACCTTCGACCATTTGCACTGCGTGGAGTCATGAATAACGAAGTGAGGAATGCGTTGTAACACACACACTGAAATAGCAAGGACTTAATGGACATCAACAATGATGCGCTAGCACAGCGTGTCCACAAGACACAAGCTCACATGCTCCTATGAAATCGCTCAGAATCATGGTTACCCTATAGTAGATACCGTGCTGTGTTTCCTCTCACAGTCTTGCTCCTGACATCAGTCAAGTTGCGAGGTAAGATTCGTGGCTCAGATTAACTGTTAGGAAGTTCATGCTTGAAACTTTTTTTTAAATTTTTAAAGTGAAATGAATGAGCGAAATTAATTTAAGTGAAATGAATTAGCGGCCGTCGGCGAAGCGTTGCGAGGCTACTTATAGGTCGTGTGCGCATGTCAATCAGTTAACGGGTCGTTGCCTTTACAGCGTTTGCGAGCTTGCACCACATAAAAATATAGCCGTAAAATACTCGCCATATCAAGTCTTATTGAAAATTCCCCTAGAAACACTCACTTACGCTGCAAATCGCATGAAGCTTCTTTAACCGCCAACGCTCTCTCCTCGTTTCTTGCACTTATCGCGCTGCGTACATGTACGCGTGAAGCTTACGTTTTTGGATTATAGCGCACAGTTACGTGCTGGGGCCTAGCTCGGAACTGCGTCGGGTTCTGTGACAATGGTCTGTGTACTCCTTGAATATGTTTCCACATCTGATTTTGCAACCTGACTGCATTACGATTCAGCATTCCTTCTGCTTAAACAAGTCTATGCATGTTTGGAGAAGCACACTACACTTCGTTAGATTTGATTTATCTTAAGGACCAAGCGGGCTTCACCAATGGCTGTTAGTAAAGACTGCCATACTTCGACCTGTGGCTTGGAGCAGACACAAAAAGGCGTTCCAGAAGTTAGGCTGTTCACTGCAGCGCCATGCAGTTTTACACTGCGGAGGTGGCTAACTACCTCCACTTGTGTAGAGGTTTTTTGGTCGTGGTTTAAAAGTTGTGGCCTACGGAGGAACGCCGCCACCGTGCAAAAAACTGGGGTTGGCATAGGTAGAAGCATTCGTGTATACGAAAATAGAAACGCACATGCAAAACCAGCGACGCATGAGAGCAATTAAAATACAGAAAAGGACTCTCTCGACATTACTCGCAGGTAAGTAGCAATGATATTCGTAGACCAAAAAATTACGGCTTCCCGCATATGCGGTTTTTATTGTCTTTGGCAACTGCGGTCGCTTTTTTGATTGTTTTTTAGAGCGCAGGTCTTTGGCGCCCGTTTCGCGGCGTCGCAGTCGCCGTTGCCCGTTCGGCGTTCATTGTGTTGACGCTTTACACTCCGATCATTTTAAGGCGGCGGTACCACGCTAGCGGCGGTCAGCAGCCGTTTTTCGTCATGTTTGTGTGAGCGGTGTGGCTCATCCGTTTGCGCTAGAAAAATGATATTGAGCGCATTGTAAAGATAATTGTATCTTCTTTGCGATGGTATGTGTCGCTAAAAGCAATTCACGTTAGTATAATAGCAGTGAGCAACAGAGCGAGGGGCATAAAACGATATTTTTGCTCGACTTGCCTGCGTTTGCCTTGCTGTTTACGAAAACTACTGCTCCGAAAAGAAAACTGCTTCTGCAGCTTTTAGATGAAGTGTGACTCGAGGACCTTACGGGCAAGTTATTGAGTTATATTGGGTAGTTATTTAGAACTGGTGCCATAAAAAAGAGTGAAATTTAAAAGAATGACGCATTAATAACTCCTAGTCCAATTCATAAATCACAAACATATTTAGCAGGATTGTAGATAGTACCCATGTTGTTAATTCTTGAAAATTTCATTGAGCTACATGTCATAATTTTAGTTTTCATTGTTCAAAGTTGGTCGTAACCTAGAAACTGCGCTTTTTTGATCTGAGTTTTAGAAGCAAGTAAACGTCGTATAGAGAACAAATTTGGCACGCAAAATATTTAGGAAACATTCAAGGACCTGCTCAAGGCGGAATTTCGCTATGACAAACAGAACGGTATTACTGCGCCATTCAATTGCGCCATTTTTTGGTGCGCCGTAACCTCCGCAAAATACATCCAGCGCGAAAGATCACTGTTATATTCCAGGCTTTTTTGACAGGAACTGAAGTCGCTGGTCTTAATACTACCAGTGATGTAAATTTGGGTATCATAAACGACTCATGTTAGCTCTCACTCGCCCCTTTGTTGGTCGACGGGGCTGCTGCATTTGAATCTCGTGGGCGTTTTGACTCAACAATGGAGTTCCGCCGGTCAACGACAGTGGCGCTGTCAAACATTTTGAAGCAAGACTTATGAGACAGACGACTGACTTCGCTGAAACCTGTCCTGCCTTTCGGTCGTTTCTTCGGCTGCTCAGCAGGCTGTCATCGGCGTATCGTGCTGTTTTGCTTGTTGGTGTTTTTTTTACTGTGCTTTTGTATTTGTGTGCAGCGCCGTTTTTTATCGCTTTATCTTGCCAGTTTTTTGTGTGTAAAAGTGTCAAATGGGGAATCGGCGGAAACACCTTCAGCGCAAAAGGTCGACGATGACAAAGCTTCGTACGCGCATGGCTGATGACAGGGCCAAACGCAGGTGAGCCATTCGGACCGCAATTTTGTTATTAGTATGTGCATTGAAGTACCAACTGTACCTGTGTCGCGTGCGTGAGCTACCTCGTAGTGTGTGTTATCGAGTGCGGTTTTTAATGAACGCGTGTGCAAGATTACCAGTGTCACGGCACTGTGATATTTCGTAAGGCGAGAGCAGAAATCTGCTGCATAATTATTTGTTCCTTAGCTGGGGGCCTGTAGAAGTGGCTCTAAATTGGAGAGTTGAGGGGCTTGTGTTTAGAAATAAGCGATGAGTTTTAAAAGACACAGAGGGCATTGAGAGATATTTTATGTATATGACGACTCTCGTCCTGAGCATGCGCACGTCGCGGGTTGGATCCAGATGTGGCAGATGGAATTTTTTTCTTCATTCCGCTCTGAAGTAAGTCTATAAACTGTTGGCATTTCTAAAAAATCTACTCCAGCTTATCTAGGGCGATAAAATCACCTGCTGATTCTGCATTGCGCAAAATATTTCGCGTTTGTGTTTTGCATTCCTCCTGAGCTCGTTAGGAGCTCGCAGTGCGTGGAAGTGGCAGTTTGCGTTGTGGGGGATGGACACCTTTCTATGCGAGTGGCATTTGGCAGCTTATGTGTAGATTATGATGAGGGAGGGGCAAAGCGTGATGAAAAATCGTACAAGCGCACTGCGAGCCGTAGCTACTGCAGATACCTTAGTACCGGTGAAAAACTGTAGTTCTTAGCACTTGAAATTTTTTGCTGAGGACGTTCAATTTTCTTCATTCATGCACCTAGCACGCGCCTATGATGCTGATTATCTTCTAGTTTCGTGCTAGGAGGGCGGTGCTTTTAAAGAAATATAATTGTGCTCGTGAAATTCACTGCATAACTGTGGCTAGAGAAATGCGCTAGTCAGTGCATGCTTCTGTTTCGTATTCACTGCAAGTAAATTTTTCTTCTCCTACTTCGCTGCAAGAATAAGTTGCTTGTGTGTATACCTCTTCAGTTAATCATCCCGGTTTATTGCGATCGTGAAGTACAATTTAGGGATGTCGAAGAAGCCCAACTTCTCATTTTTTATTGTCTGTAGTGTTGAAAAGGGGCCAGAGAGCAAAACTTGTGTTGCTTTTGAGCACTGACATTTCCTGTCACTTCCTGAAAATAGACTCGCATATTTATTTATTTATTTATTTATTCATATGACATTGGTATGGATTGTTTGCTTTCAGGCAGCCACCATGATGTGCGGGGGAGTTGTGCAAGGCATCTGAACGTGCTTAGCAGATGTTGCAATAAAATGGTCCTGTTTTTATAAGGAACATGCGTTTGTCTTTTGAAAATGCACATCAATGGAAGTGAATGAAGCCTTCCGCTTTTGCCTCTACCAGTGGCGAAGTGCATGTGTGGACAGTGCGATTTCACTAGCATTGTAGTGAATGCAAAATCATGCCCCCAAAATTATATGTCAATCACACACTGCAAGAAAAAAAGAATGCACGGATAACATTCTTGAAATGTATATGGGAGCGTAGCTGGTGATATGCACGCGCACAATGCAGCAAAAACAATGCCAGTATCTCTTGCCATTGTTCGCACTGCATGAAATACCAGTACCTTCTCTCAGTGGTGTGCAAACCACGGATACCGAAATCGTTAGAAATGCAATTAGTTGTCAGTCTCGGCTACAGGGTATTATGATTCAAAACTAGCTCTTGTAAATGGCGCGGTTTCCGGAAGAGCTGCTCCGCAATGGTACAGCGACATTTACTGCGCATGGCGCTGCACGAATGCGCGTGTAGTGTCTAGATAGTAGTAGGTGAGTTGCATAAATATGGAAGTCTGCTATGGTGCGCTTGCTGCTCGCACCGCTGGCACTTCCTCTATGTGCACGTGCCAACCTGCTCGCGGGTGCTCAAAAGGGGTGGTGTCCCTCGTTGTTAGTCATGGCTGGAATTCCGCTCCGGTCAAGAATGGAGAAAATTGTGCTGCGGGCATGCGGGGCAGCTTGGTGCATGCGAGTGAGAGGGGGAACTTGCGGAGCGGGCGAGCATAGTGTCTGTGGTGTGTGTGTGTGAGAGAGGGAGAGAGAGCGCGCTCGCCCTCTCCCGAAGTGCGCGCCTCACGTGTCAGGTCGCCTGCAACGCGAGGCTGCTGAAACCTTTCACGGTCCTCCCCACTGGCTGTATCGCCTCGCGTAATGGAAATACAAGCAGGTGGGAAGGTATTCCCTCCTCTTCCCTTCTCTCTGTACCCTTTGTTTTCCCCCTCACTCTCATCTCGCTTTCCATTTCCTTCCCCCAGCCCCAGCTCAGGTGCTTCTAGACATGATAGCAGATGCCGGTGCTGGCAAGAAACCTTTTACCTTCCTTTTCATTTACAATAAAAGCCACTTACTACTACTACTCAGGATAGTTCCGTGAACACGAGGGGCCGAGAGCTTCCGGTGAAATTTCTTGGAAACCGGTATGAAGTCCTTTGGCTGCGTGGTCTGTGGATGACATTGGTGAAAACATTTCGTCTAAGAGCTATTTTTCAGCAGATTTCGAAGCCCTCTCACCAACACCATCAAGGACTTCAGGATAATTCAGCAAGGTTATGCGGGAAGCAGGTTTTACATGGCAAATTGTTTTTTGACCTGGTTTACAAAGCGGGGAACATAAAATGACGTTAGTGTCGATCCGTATTCATAAATTAGAAGAAAGACTATAAATATTTTAAAAATGGTGCTTGTCTACCTGATAAACATTTACGGCCAGATTTTCATTAGCGTGGTTATAAAAAAAACCTAACTGGAAGGGGCCGGAACTCTACATTTCACCAGATCTGACGAACGCTTCAGCCTCTTGCTCAGGACGGTTCCTCATGCTTGTTTACAAAAAAGCATACAGCAGCAGCATGCTTGCATTGTCTTCGCATTCCGGCCTTGAAATAGCATTTGCCACAGCGGTTGCTTTTGTGTGCATGATCATGAAACGTGAAAAAAATCTGCCATCATTTACACAGACATCTATTTTCCTGAATATTTCATGAAATTCTAAGATATTACGGGAGTAGGCATTGCAGTGGTGTTTGTAATAAAAATCTTTAGCGCGGCACCGAACCCTTGCTCTCACCGTCGTGGTGAAGCGGTGCGTTGCGCGTTTCTTTCCAGGAACGACGCTTGCTCGGTCAACAACTGCGGGGGTGGGGGAATGTACACTGCCCGGTATGCCTGCTCATGGATGCAGCTGCGGACATATAACAAGACGAAAATAGCTACACACACACAAATACGCGAGGCCTTGCGAGCCTTGCGCGAGTGCGTTTGTTGAGTCCATGTGGAGAAAGAAAACAAAGCAGTGTGCAGGGGCGTTATTGTTCATTTCCCCTATCCCCCTAGCTGTCAGAGTCCCATTATCTAAAAGCGACCGTCCACCCGGAAAGGCGTGTAGTCGATTTTTTTTTTCGGCAGCAGTGAAGAGAAATGACGGCTGAGAGCCTACATGTTGCGCCGCCGGGGTGGGGGGTGTGTGTGCGCTGCAGGAAATCCAGAAATATGAGTTTACCGTAGGAACTTCGTCCAGCGTACTTGTATATACGTGACGATAATTAACGGTTTTAAACCCTAATTTCTGAAAATGAAGTGGCATCATGTTTGAGTAGTAATTGCTACATTTTGATAGTTTTCAAATGCAATTTAGTGACTTTTCAAAAATGGTTTACCGTGTATGATCACACAAGTCAAAGCTGTTTTTGAAACCGTGCCATTTTCCGTGTTTGTGCGCGTGCGTGCGGGGATTTATACCCCTGTCACACGGGCAACTTTAGTGATACTTTCACGAAGTGCACTCCCCATGAACGAATGGCACTTCCATTGCGCTGTCACATGGCAAAATAGGTGCTATTTGAAAATCATGATAGTGACGATGGGTGTTGCAGGTAGTGACGATCGGTGCTGCAGCACATTGTGAAAATTAGTTTCTTTTCGCAAATACTTGGAGAATATTTCATAGCAAATGTAATTGCTAAACGAACAGAGCCATGTTTCCGCTGATGAAAAACCTTTGAAATGTCGCCATGTAACTTCGAGAGTACTCCTAGGGAGCTATCGAGAAAGTACAATAGTACAATTTAGGGGTTCGCAGCCGACCTTCTGTAGCAAGGCAGCAGAGGCTAGGCAGGAAATGAAAAGAAACTGGCTTTGCGCTCGTGACGGCAGGAGTGGTTTACCCCATAATCAGCGCATAAAAAGCTTTCTTGACTGACCGTCGCCCCGACTGCTTTCCTTCGCCACTTCGTACCAGAGCCCGAACAATGACCAGCCCACTTGCCACTGCGCAGTGACAAAGATCAGTCTCCTTCAATACATGGTACATTGCTGACGACACGCTGTCGCTCCGCCACAGAATAGTCTTGGAGTAGAACGCCTCCGCTTATTTTTCATGCAGACTACTTCCGTACCTTCGTGCCGGCTTGCAACCTTTCTCGGCCACGAGACAGCTCAGCGGTTTGTGCACACGTAATGGGCGTAGAAAAAGCACCAGTGCGAAAAGAGGCATGGTGAATGCTTTGCGGATTTTGCAGTTGGTGTGGTGTATGAAATTCGCAGCATGAGAGCACTCAAAATCGCTAGAAAAGGGAACTGCATCTAATTTACCTCTTCACTGCGCAGAGTGGAAATGTGAGCCGGCGCTTGACAGCATCAAGGTTCTTGGCAGGAGTCGCGAATAAGACAGCGCGCGAGGTTCTTTGGGGCTTTTCTCATTGCAAAGGAGCCGCATGTTGTAGTGATTGTTCTGCTGCTCTTCGAAATAAGTAACCCGCATTCATTATATGTTTTTTTCATAATCACCAGGCCTTGATAGCAAATGACTTCTAATAAAGAAGTCCTTTCTGCGTGTTATGGATTTATTGTTATGCGCTGAAAGCGTTCTGTCGCTTTTGTTGTTTCTTGTTTGTTGTTCTTTTTGGCGATTTATTGTATATCACTGTATTTTGCCATGATTTTCTGACGCCGCTTCTGCAAAGATACTTTTGTACAATAAGCAGGAAACCGGAACTTGGAGATCGACGGTCAGATTGAAGATGCTGAAGTCGTTGCAAACTGTGATTCCACGAAGGAGGGTTGATGTGATAGCAGTTGTGCGCGGATCGTGTGACTGAGTGCCCTGTATATATTTGAGCCCCAGACTTGCGAATAAACATTTGGTAGTCCAGCCACTTTATTGTCTGTTTCTCTTTTCCGGTTTTTATATTTTTGGATAGTTATTTATTTCTCATAATAAAGAGTTTTAGTTGCTGCAGTTTTTGTGTTACGCAGGAGTGCTGAAGCGGGCACAGCTCTCATCATGAGAAATTAGTTGCTAAGTTGAGCTTTGCGTTTCGAGTAGACATGTAGTATGCAGTCTTCCTCGACTAGCCTGGCTTCCAGGACTATTGAGGATTTGAGGGCTCTAGGAGGCTCGTTTGTGGCAACCCTGTATCCCGGTAGCCGATCAACGTGCACATCGTACAAAAAATGAGGGTGCCAACAGGGGTGCCCTAACAGTGCTCATAAGGCATCAACTGGAGGGTACTGACAAACTATGCCCCTCGTGTGCCTCTGGAGTGGATGCCATTATCAAATTTTCTGGGCAAGTGGCTTATCACGCTTTTGTCACGTGAATAACCTTTATAACAACTATACAGTCAGGTGTGGCTGAAGAAGCAGGTTCGACATCTGTGCGCGTGGTTGGTAGATTATGTTATTTTTTCAAAATGTTGATATGATCTGTTTAGACTTATGCCTTCGCTCCACTGTTGTTTCTTTTGGAACAGGCATGTTTCTTCAGAAAAATAGTTGCCGCTACGAATGTCGAGTATGCTGCTGTGCCGGCCCAAGATGGCTCGCACATGACGTTAGAGACTCCGGCGTACCGCGTGTCACTGCCAAGGCGCAGGGGTTAGCGCATCAGGTGACTGCAACACTTCGCGAAAAAGTAAAAAAATAAAACCATACTGCCAGTTGGCGTATTTATTTCTCGCTTCCAGGGTATTTTTTCGCGCAGTTTTTTGAACACGATAGACGAAATAAGTGTTACTGCAAAATTTGCAGTTGGACTGCAGTTGGACCCTTGAGGCCTCTTACTCAAGCGCTTTTTGAACGTACTATCACGATCAAAAGAAATGCGATCAGAGCGCAGGTCGAGCTGAGTATTCGAAAGAGCAACTTTTGAGAAGGAAAACCGAGACTCCTCTACTCTCTTCCTCGATTTTTTTTCTTCACATTCCCTCAAAATGCGGACTCAACTCGACTTCTGTCCGGCTCATGTATCCACGGGACGAATACCCTGCGTTGGCTGACGCTCTGACAACCGGTTCCGTTGCGCAGTTTCCACAGCTATTCTAAAAGAATTTTTTTTTTTTTCAGCGAGAGAGCTGCCGGGCGCTCCGTGTTAGAAGGAGCACAGGGAACGCTGTGAGTAGCGAGAGAGGAGGCGGCCAGAGATGATTATCCTAGGGCGAAGACACGATCTTGCACCCCTGCCTCGCGCTATGGCTCATCGGTTGAGAAGCGCTATCCTGAAACGCCGCCATATATTTCGCATCGGCTCCTGGACAATGCAGACCACTGGGAGGCCAGATCTGCGAATTTCCGCTACCTATCACCGAAATTCACTTATTGTGCAAGGATCGATTTGCCCCAGACCTCAGCGTGAGCACAAAATGTTTTCTTATGCTAGAGCAAACACGAAACAGAGCAGCAGAAGCGATTTCAGTTGAAAAGTGACGTGAAAGCAAAAGTCCACTGATTTTGCGGACATCAGCTAGAGGACTACCACGGTGCGTATAGCTCTGACTTCCGGCATTCCCCGGAATGGAGAAAAAATGAGCCTTTTAATATACAAATTTAATACACAAACAGTGCCAGTACAAAAAGATGGGAGGGGGTTGGGGGGTAGTGCAATATCCACATTCGATCGCTTATTTTCTAGACAGATGCTGCCGCACGCTCACATCCGTGTTCACAAGACAGCAGGCAATCAGAACTGTTGGAATTATCAGAATTTCGTGCTGATCACTAACGATATCAGAAAAGCAGGAACGTTGCCTCATGTGGCAACAAAATGCAGTTCCAATGAATGGATGGAAATGCTATGCTAAGGCCACAGTAGAGAGAAACTCGACGCGATTGTAATGAGTACTTATTAGCTCTTGCCAGCTATGTCCCGCAGTCTCCAGTCGAAGTTTCACAGGCAGTGTTTCCTTTTCGTTTTTCGAACCTTGGTGGTGGTAGTAGTTTATTTGACAATAAAAAGTGAACGAAAAGAATGTTGCCGGCTGCGGCCGTAAGCGCTTTCGGGATTTTTGTTATCATGCATGGATGCGCGGGCGGAAAAAAAAATTCAGCATTACTTGAAACGCATCTCAACGTCACAGACTACCTCTCCCAAGCTATTATCGGGAACGGGTGGGAGATGAAGGGGGCTAACACACTGTGATATTGCTTTCTTTTCCTCTCCGCAGGTACTGACCCAACGACTTGAACGCAATATGTTTGTACCTTTCTGATACGCCTTATTCTGCCACTTTTCTCTTATTTACTGTTACCATATCAGCTTTCTCTTAGAATTCTACATAGCACTGGCAGTGTGTGAGTAAACAATAAAAACATTCGCCATGCTTCGAAATCTCGGGTTGATGTTTCCCTCCAGGTGTTTTTCCTGGAATTGCGAAATAAACGTTTGCATGGCGAACGGGAATCAATAGCACACAAGCTACGCGCCACGCGCCTTTGACGGCAGAAAAGGCTGTGACAACACACATGGCAACCGCCCTTTGAAACCAAGAGGTCATCTACTATTCCGCTGCATTCATTTCGACATCATCCATAGTTTTACGAAGGCCATAGCCCATAGATGTCTTGTGGCCCTTTGTTATGGATGCCAGTGGAACCTACGAAGCTTTATTTTGTAATATTGTTTGCCGTGGCTGCCGCTGCTAGTCATCAAAATATTTTTCAGGGTCGTGAGAAAAGAATAACTACAAAACAACGTGTACAACTCTGGAAAAAATGGAAACAAAATATAATTTCTGTAAATGTCAAAGATATAGAGACTTTGTGTTCAGGAAAGTAAACACAGCGCTAAATTCTACACAAAACACACAGAAAGACGGACAGGACGGGCGCTGACTCCAACTGAACACAATGTCACATCAACTAGCCCCGCAAAAGGTCACATACGAAATAGTACCTCCTAAAAAAGAATCGCCAGGCACCATGGCAGGGCCGGTAAAGGGGTGCGTGGGGGCGAAAGAAGCAGTACGAGTGTGCCAAACACGTTCGAGCGCAGTCGGTCGTCATTGTCGGGGCGTCTATCCCCCCTCCGTGACTAACCGCCTCCTTCTGCCACCATGCGAGCGAGAGGAGGTCAAGGTAACGCAGAGAGGAGGATCAGACCGTCTCGGAGGAGCGCTTTTTCGCTTCCACGGACAAGTGGAGCCGCCCTGGTGGTTGAACTAACGTCTTGTCCAAGATGGCCGCCGTGGTACCCCCGCCTTAAGGAAAAGAAGTGCGCAAACTGGCTCCCTGGGTCAGCGGACGCCTGAATTGCGCTGTTGTGCAGTTGATGCGGCCGTATGAGCCGTTGCCTAGCAACCATCGCGGTGGATGCCCGAACCGCACCGTACAGGAAGGGAGGAAGTGGGAGTGAAAGAAAAAAGAGAGACAGGGGCCGTAGTGAAGGAAATGAAAATTGTATTGGAGGAAAGGAAATTGCGCAGTACTCGTAACTGTCTCGCATATCTGGGTGGACACCCATCATCCGTTTGTATGGGAAGGAAGTGCGAGTGAAAGAAGAAAAGAGGGGCCGTATTGAAGAAAATGAATGAAGTAGGTTGCGCCGCCGCGCGGAGGAGAGGCCACAGTTCGCACGATTCCAGCGCACGGATGGGCACCGCCAGCATGGACGGACACCGCGAGCATGAGCCATTAAAGGCTTTCGCCTTGATACACGTGGTATGCCTCCGCCGTTGCGGGAGTCCGTTGATCGTAGGGCCTGGTGTGGTACTCCCGAAGACTGTGACACTTCGAGAATAGCGCTCGTTGCTCGCTGATCGTCGACGCGCTGAGAGTCTGCCGAGATGGCCAGGGAGTCGTGGGGTAGTAGTTCGATGACAGCACACCGTTGAGCGTGGATCATTATGTTTTGGATCATGCAGCTTGACATGCTGGAGCTGTTCTCTCTACAGTCGGGTGGGTGGCTCATTGGGCGAAGCGCATCCGCCCAAACACACACGGCCGGCTCGAATTCGCTCCATCTGTGGTTTATTTTGCGTGAACTGACTCACTTGCGTCACTGGCAAAGCTGGGCGTCGTGCCGGGATGGTATTGGGTTTTTACAATCATTACAAAATTAGAGCTATTGCTTAATTTTGACTTTATAAGAATTCTGCTTCTGCATAGCCTCACAGCAATAATTTTTCGTTCATAGCCTGAGTTGCTTTGGGACGTTAAACCCCGAATAACCAGTCATAACTAATCGCAACAATACTTTAAATTGCCGTTTTATGGGCGGCATACGTCAGGACGCAGGAAAACGTGTTAATTACCAAGTTGGTAAGCAAAAAAACTGACGACGTTTACGCTTATGACGTCATCACTGTAGGACAAAGGACTCTCTAATCTCTCTCCAATTAGCCCTATCCTATGCCAATCGCGATTGGCGTTATGTTCAAAATCAGCGGTGGCTGAAAGGCTGTCTACGCATGCGCAGACGGCCCTGTGCAGCGTGCCGTTGCTGCGTCGATTTTGTGGCACAGCACTGCGGATCCGCGCGGGCTAAAGATTACTCTCTCTATCACGCGCGAGACGCAGAGCAGCCTTATCTTATCCAACTAGGTAGCGCCGTCTTCTTCCACGCCAGGAGAGAATGACTCAAGCCCTGCTTCAACCGGCCCATGGCCAGCTGTGACGTCACTGTCGCGTGGTTGGGCGACTAGCGCGCCATGCGGCGGCTCCACGAAACTCGGATTGCGAACCACGTCAACGAGAAGACCCCAACTTCGTACCAAAGTGCTACACTGTAAAAGCTAACGTAAGTGCTTTGTAGGAGTAGTGCATTTTAGAATAGAATGATCGGCATTCCGCTACCACAATTCCTTTCATTGAGGCGCCAACTGCGAGTGCAAGATGGCCCGAGTGCCAGCTTCCGGCGCACCCTTGTCACTGCGCAGGCGCAACCGGGTCCTTGTGCAATCGGATCGGGGTAGCGTAACACGGATGGCGCTGTGCACAAACTTTCTATTATCTGTACTTCTCTTGCCTGGTTTGGTTTTAAGAAGTTAGCACAATCTAAATTTGTTCGTTTGCTGGTATGATCAGGGTAGCTGTATATGCACGAACTTATCCTTTGTGCTAATCTCCTAGGCGGATTCAATATATTGTACTCTTGTTCTCCCCAGTGCACGCTTTTCCGTAAGCGGTCCATTTTGAAATGACTGCGGCATTACATAAATGTGTGATCGTGACGGATGTCGAACACAGCACATCAAAAGCCCTATGCGCTGCTTCTGCACTGTAAACACAAATAAGCCCAAATAGGAGTATAAATGGCTAGTGTCCGCTTTTAAACTCCTTACTGAAAATTGCGCAATCGCTGCCTGCTCGCTTCTCGCCTCTGCTTTTCATGCTTCACGCATGTTTGTCATGTTACGAGACACCAAATCGCTGCAGCCTCGCGCACCAATGAGCGCCACAGACAGTGCCTGTGAAGCCTCCAATGTGTTCGGAGAACGCTTGGTGTTGCATCGCCTGCGACGGCAGTCCGCGAGAGGCTTAGCCAGCCGAGCTCAGTCGAGCCAACATGGCGGTGTGTGACGCGTCGACTTCCCCGCAGCCGCCAGTTTGCCACCACTCCTTAGCGCGCTCTTGTCGTGACGTAAGAGACTGGACATGATCGACCTTAGCAGCAACGTGCTGCAATGAACGTCTCACTCAAGCCAGCAATACGTGCAGAAGCAGCGGCTGGTCATTCATTGTCTACGCAGCATACAAGTGTTGGCTGCTGCCGTTTCGCCGCGCCTACATGGCAGTGTGTGTGTGTGTGACGCATCAGTTTTCTCTACATCGTCGGCCCCTCGTTCTTTCGCTGTACTGCAAGAATACTAAAGACAGGATTATCATCGTCGTGTGTACTGGTAAGCAGCATTAAACTCTCCTTTGATGCCACAGACGCGCATGCAGTTAACGCCGCTCCCTTTTCAGTGTGCGTAGACTTGCTGTGAACCACGGGTGCGCCGAGATGAAAGGCTTAACGAGAACAGGAAAACAGCAAATGCTTCATCGTGGTCCGGTGGAGCCAACTCACACAGCAGTCGTGAAGTAAGTATCTGAGAAATTTGTTGTTGCATGCGGCTGAAAAAAGAGTGCGGCACTGCAGTCGTGGCTGTTACGCTAGCATGTACAACTGGAAGTACGGTCAGTTCTTCTAGGGACCAAATTTTCTTCATGCGTTCACGCCCCATGAATATGAAAAAGCTGTACAGGCAATGACAGGTGAAAATGCACAGCCTTGGGGTCCGTGAATTTTTGTCACGTTATTACGAACAGTGCTGAGAACAAAACATTGCCTGCCCTAATCGGTTGCTTCCTTTCCTGTGTTTTAAGAGGGCCTTGTTATGCAAACAATGCAAGCGATTTTATTCTTTTCAGTCATAGCACAGGACATGGCGACGCCTTAGCGCTCAAGGAGATTAGCTAAACTGTTACATTTTCCGAGTTGGTGGCATCTTAACGTTGCAGCGTTTTCGGCAGCGGACATGAGGTGGCAACCATACTGAGCGCTGCCTTTCTGGATCGTTAGGCGTCTAGTTCCTGTAAGATCCTGTAAGATCTTGTAAGCTCTTCGCATTTGAAAAATGTGAAAAGAAGTTTCTACTTCGCGGGCAGTTTGCGGACACATTCCATTATGTGAAACTCGTGGAGGCAAGCGTTCCGGTTCATACTGCTGATCCCGGGAAGGCAGAGAAAGAAAAAGAATAAAGCATACGCCAGTGTACAAGAACCCCTGCTCGTGCTGGACGTAGTACATTGGCGAAAGCAAGCATTTCCCAGAAAAACCGAAGCAGCACAAAGCGGATGCCAAACAAATAAACAAGGAAGGAAGTGCGGGTTGACAAGACTGACTTCGAGGGAACTATTCTTGCATGAACTGTCTACGACCAGTGACCCGGCGGATGACTAGCCGATGGCTTAAAAAAGGCAAGATATGTGACTCGCTCGCAGGCACACCTGCTGAAAGAACCAAGAAGATTCCGAAACGTCGTGTTTTTTTTTTCGTTTTTTTTTTTGGTTGGCGTTCTTTCCTACTTAAGGTATATTCCTTTCGCAGCCAGATAGACCTGTGTAGAATGTTTTCTTTTGAACTCTGGCCACGAATGTGAGGGCAAAGCTTAACAGAAGACAGGTGGCGGCGGGAGGGTGGGTCTGGTGGTAGCTTTCTATTCCTAACAATGCCCTGCCTTTGACCTATATATACACAGAATGACGTCCTGCAAGTGCTGCGGGTTCTCCCATCAGGGAAATTTCATGTAAGCTTCCCTTGCGTGTATGCAAAGCGCTGTCTTTTGTTTGCATGTTCTGATTTCAATAATTGGTTCTGATATGGTGCCTGAAAAGCATGAGGAACCTCTGACAAGTCAAAAAGAAAATTATATCAGAAGGCCTCTTTCAGTGCAGGAACGCAGTCAAAGGCAGCGCGAATGCGCAAGTGCCTCAGTAAGATCATTTTATTTTTTCAGTTTTATGCTTTGCGGGAAAAACGTTCCCTATCGATGCTTCTTCCCATTCGCCGTATTGCCTTAACGTTTACGAAAGCGGCTCTCTGGAATTTGTGATTCCCTGAAAACCGCGTTTAGCAGCTGTCATCCGACAGCGTACAGGTATGTATTAGCTAGTTGATTACCTACTATGTTCTACTAGCTAATCTTTTGTCATTAAAAACGTTTAAACTTCAATAATACCTACTTTATTTAAAAGTGCACTCTGAACTGCTTTGGGACCTTGACTTCTACACTTTAAGCACGTCATACTTCAAGCTTAGAGGTGCAATTCCTCTGATGCACTTTTTTTTTCTAGTCTTTCTTTCAGAAGGAGCCTGTATGTTGACAGCAAAGCTTTTCAAGGTTCCCTCCCTGCTGTCAAGTGTGGCATCTCTATTTTAATTCCTTTGGGTATTTCAATTCTGTACCCAAAGAAAGCGTGGGTTAAGGCACTCTTCTTTTTTTCTAGTGAGGCCAAGACGTTGGTTCTCTGTAACCGTCGAAAGCAAGCTGCCGAACACATGTCTCAAATGTTTTGTACCCAATAAAATATTGTTTGAAATAAATCACTGTAATTTCATCGACGCATTTATCCTGGAATATCAAGGTCTAAAATGAGTCTTCCATACGAATACTTTATTTCAAATCGGCTTCCACATCAAGTGAAATAATATACTCGTCTGTGAATCATAAATGTAACCCTATAGTAAGGGAAATTTCTCAAAATAATTCCTGTCAAAACTACTTAAAAGGAACAGGCACGTACTCCTGAAATGTACTATAAAGGTAGCTGCAAAGGAGTATATAACACTTCTATTAAGGAGTATATAATACTCCTTCGTGATCACAAATTTACTCCTAAATAAACTCCCGTCTGCAGAGCGGTAACACTTTACTCCTTCTAGCACTCCGAAAGTACCCCTTGAAACAGAGGAGTAGATGATATACTCCTATTCTGAGGAGTATATAAAACCCCTTTTCGGGAGTGCGCTACGCGATGAGCCATTTACTCCTATCTGGGAGTTTTCCGGTTTGCAGTGTGTGCATCCAAATACCGTTTCCGTGTGTTACGGTTCCAGAAGACCACGCAAGAGGCCCGCCCGCAGACATCTTGTATTTCACACGTCCACTAACGCCACACATTATCTCTCGGCGTAAACGCAGGCCTTTCTGCAAGCTTGCAGGGTAGAGAATCGGTTGGCTCCCTTGAGACAGACGTTCCCGGTGCGTCCGGTTGCGATGGACGACATGCCGATGCAGCGGAACAGGTCCGTTTTCGGCTCCCTGTGTGCGAAATAAGCGCCCTTCAGCGGGGACCCGCATGCCGTCGAGTTTGGGGCACGGCATTCGGTGGAATTCGCTGCTTCGCACCTCCTCCTGCAGTCTTGCGCAGTGGTGAACAACTGCCTCCCATGCGACGGACATCGGTCTGGCCGGGAGCGCCGCTGGAGGCACCGTTTTCCATCAAAGTACCAGCGGAGGACATCGCTGGGGTCTTTTCTGCAAAGGAATAGAGAACACAGACTCGAAGACTCTTCCTCCATGGTCATACTGTCAACTGACAGACAATCGCTCCTCTGCTTCGCCGCCGATGTCAGCTGCGCATCTACCTTCAAGGTGCATAATATACACCGATGCATCACAGACAGCGCTGCTGGGAGTCATCGCAGTTCCTCCAATCCTCATCTGAACTCCCGCCCTACGTATAGCGTGGATCCTTGCGCCCCCTTGCCTTGGAGATTCAAGCGATACACAATGCAATTGCTTCCCTTCCACTCGTACGCACTTTCGATATTCTTCACATTTACACTGACTCCCTTGCGGCCCTTAATCAGCTTGAGGCTGTCCGGCGCACATTCCAAATTACATAGTCCATTCACCAACTATGCACAAAATACCCCTGTCTTGTGCGTATACACTGAACTCGCGGCCATGCTCACTATCCGCATAATATTCATGTGGATACAACGACACACGTTGACACATCAGACATCTCGCTCCCTTTCCCTCTTCCCTCAGATTCGTTCTGTCCCAAGTTTCCGAGAAAAAGGCTTCTCCCCCGTAGCCTCACTCGGGAAGAGGAGGTATCTGCACGCCGGATTCATTGAGGAGCGGCTCTGACTCCCTCTGAGCATTATCGGTGGTGTGACAAACGTTTAGAAGTGACTGACATATGTCGTACTGTGGTGCTGCGCCCGACCTGTCTGAAGAAAAATACAGGTGGCATTTTGGCTCTCTAAAATGCGTAGAGGCGAAAGTGTTTTCCCCGCCACTTTGACGCCCTCTGTGGCACTGGTGACGTCACCACTGTGGAACATCGCCACACATAATTAATGACTAGTTACTAAGCAATGCCAAATTACTAATTATGGTTAATGACTGATTGATGACTAAATACTAATTAACTTCCAATTAACGACGCTTAATCTTGGCCTTTATGATTCGGTTTGGTTTGGTTTATTGGGGTTTAACGTCCCAAAGCGACTCAGGCTATGAGGGACGCCGTAGTGAAGGGCTCCGGAAATTTCGACCACCTGGGGTTCTTTAACGTGCACTGACATCGCACAGTACACGGGCCTCTAGAATTTTGCCTTCATCGGAATTCAACCGCCGCAGCCGGGATCGAACCCGCGTCTTTCGGGTTAGCAGCCGAGCGCCGTAACCACTGAGCCACCGCGGGGGGGGGGCCTTGACCTTTATGAGTGGAACGCGACAGCGTGATGTAGCGCTCCAAGGAAGTCCACGGAACGCCACCACCAGTTCGTCGCGGTGCCTTGCCCTTTGAACGCAACACTTTTTGAGGAAAGGTAATGGCTCTGTAATTCTCTGTCACCTCGGTGGACACCTGAACCGCACCATACAGAAAAGGAGGAAGTGTGAGTGAAAGAAGAAAGAGAAAGACGGGCTGTAATGAAGAAAATAAAAATTGTATTTGAGGAAAGGAAATTACGCAGTAACTGTCTCACATATCTCGGTGGACACCCTTCAAAAGAGGGACACATTTTGTTCACGGCAAAGATGACCCATTAAAGGCTTTCGCCTTAAAAACATTTGCTGTGGATTTACCCGGCTACAGCCTCAGTGAGACGGCGCTTTCTACGGAAGGTGGGCCTGCGATGGGATGCTGCAGGCTACTATCGCAAGTGGACACATGACAATCGCTTTATCGAGAACTTTTGCCAATTTTTAAGCAAGGCGTGTTTACACTTCTGCTTCTAACTTTCTCTCCCTTTCTCATTATGCCTAATGGCAAATGTCTCGAATAAAAAAAAATTACTCTTCGTTTTTGTTCGAGACAAACCGCCGGGCACGCGCAGCGGAAATTATCCCGACGACAGCTGTGATAACGAAATGGAGGGCAGGCTTGCTGCCAGGTTCACTGCGCTGTGCTCTTTTTTCCTAAGTGGGAGGAGGATACTAACAAAAGATGTTCCACAGTGCAAGAATGCGTTTAATATTTAACACAGCCGGAGCTAAAAAGTTTATGCTCAGAAATCTGATTTGTTTCGAATCGGGACTTGATTAGTACCTGCTTGTCTTTGATATCGTACTAGACTCCATCTTTTATTTTTGTACAAAAAGGCTTATTAACCGCAGATTGTACAAGTCCACGCCTTGACTCTTCCTAAAATCTTCCTAAGAAAACAACAGTCTTTAATATAACAAAAAGTAATCTGAGTAGTCAACTTCAATTTGCCGCCTGCCCTCCTGAGTGAGAACATTTATTTTTTCTCCCGTATACAACCTACACCTAAGATTAGATTGTAATGCGGCCACCATTACTGATAGCACATAATTGCGAAACCGCAGCGATATTATAATAATAATCAGTCCAACTGTAAAGACCTCGCCCACTGACCATCAGTTAACCATTTTCTGCGTCAGGCTCTCAGCTGCATGCCGCCGTGCCTTATCCACGCAAACTTCCTAATCTCATCCGCCTACCTGACTTTCTGCCGCCCACTGCTACGCTTGCCTTCACTTGGAATCAACTCCGTTACCTACCATTGGTTGCCCTATCGTCGCATTAAAGGCCCTGCCCATTTTGAATTCTTATTTTAGTTAGGATGTGCTAAATGACTCGTGCTTGTTACCTGACAGCCGCTGCTCTCTTACAGTCTGTAAATGTTATTTCTATTATTTCCCTTTCCATAACTCACTGCGTTGTTCTCACGCTATAATAAGGGCGCCCTAAGTAAAAAACAATCGTGAAACACTGACGCTACCAGCCAAGGCTATTTGTTTAGTGATTTGGACCGACAGAGAAGCGTGTGCGCTGCACTGCGAGAATGCCATAAAGACGGACGTGAAAACGAGTGTGCTTAGTGTCCTTTCCACGTATACATATCCGGCTTTAAATTCTCTATATACAGTGCAAGAGATTATACACTGCGCGAGATTCTATTTCAGCACGATAACGCAGCTGAACTGTGGGCGTTTCAGAGCACCAGCTGCTGGTAACATGACCCCACACGACATCCTAGAGAGCACTCCGTCCTTAGCTCACATTTTCAGTGGTCCTGGAGGTCCCGTTAGTTCCCGAGGGCTCCCCATCAGTTATAGTTTTCTGCCACCCCCGGGACCAATGTGAAATGGACATTTAAAGCTACTACTCTGAAGAAAAGACAAGCAATTTTTTTTTATCTACAACTCCGTTGCGGGTTCCTTTTTCCTTACAAACTTCGCCTTGCACGAAGCACTCTAGCCTCTAGTCAGGCTTTCTGCTTGTTAGTTAGCAGCGCATCAGTGACTGGTTCTCTGGAGCCGACAGCTGGTGTATCTAAAGTGTGTGACCGCATGAGCTGGCTTGCAATCTCACCTGACACAAATAACGAAGCTGGCCGGACGGAAGCAGGGCTTCTCTGGCCGCTTGGTCTCCACGCACTTCAGGCGACAGCTCTGTTTCGACGGAAAACTGTTGGGACCGCGGTTGCAAAGCTGGTGTCGTTTTGTTGTCGCCGAACAGTTTCCTGTTGAATTGTTGTAGTAAAATTCCGGCTGCGTTGCGCGGCAGTACGTGAAGACAGGAGGGCCGCAGGCACGTTTTGTCTGAAAGGAAGACGCTGTTCTGCAGCTTATGTGTCATAATACTGATGTTTAAATGTCTTGTGTTTCAGCAGATGCCTTATGGTTTGGTTTGGTTTATGGGGTTTAACGTCCCAAAGCGACTCAGGCTATGAGAGACGCTGTAGTGAAGGGCTCCGGAAATTTCGACCACCTGGAGTTCTTTAACGTGCACTGATATCGCACAGTACACGGGCCTCTAGAATTTCTCCTCCAAAGAAATTCCAGCCGCCGCGGCCGGGATCGAACCCGCGTCTTTTGGGTCAGCAGCCGAGCGCCATAACCACTGAGCCACCGCGGCGGCAGCAGATGCCTTTTTGTAGCGAACTTATGCGCACAGTTGTTTA